>NW_025334745.1:0-300000 GCF_014858855.1 Bufo gargarizans | reverse complement strand
AAAAATATATTGTTGTTTAGGGCATGGTATGGCATTATTTTGCTAAGATCCTGAAAAACTGCCTTCAGAGTCAGTTCAGTCCTTGCATAGACAAGGATATCGGTCTGTATCAGAAAAGTGTATAATTGGATATCTCCTCAATATAATGTACAGTCGTGGCCAAAAGTTTTGAGAATTACATAAATATTGGAAATTGGAAAAGTTGCTGCTTAAGTTTTTATAATAGCAATTTGCATATACACCAGAATGTTATGAAGAGTGATCTGATGAATTGCATAGACCTTCTTTGCCATGAAAATTAACTTAATCCCAAAAAAAAACTTTCCACTGCATTTCATTGCTGTCATTAAAGGACCTGCTGAGATCATTTCAGTAATCGTCTTGTTAACTCAGGGGAGAATGTTGACAAGCACAAGGCTTGAGATCATTATGTCAGGCTGATTGGGTTAAAATGGCAGACTTGACCTGTTAAAAGGAGGGTGATGCTTGAAATCATTGTTCTTACATTGTTAACCATGGTGACCTGCAAAGAAATTATTGCAGCCATAATTGCGTTGCATAAAAATGGCTTCACAGGCAAGGATATTGTGGCTACTAAGATTGCACCTCAATCAACAATTTATAGGATCATCAAGAACTTCAAGGAAAGAGGTTCAATTCTTGTTAAGAAGGCTTCAGGGCGTCCAAGAAAGTCCAGTAAGCGCCAGGATCGTCTCCTAAAGAGGATTCAGCTGCGGGATCGGAGTGCCACCAGTGCAGAGCTTGCTCAGGAATGGCAGCAGGCAGGTGTGAGCGCATCTGCACGCACAGTGAGGCGAAGACTTTTGGAAGATGGCCTGGTGTCAAGAAGGGCAGCAAAGAAGCCACTTCTCTCCAAAAAAAACATCAGGGACAGATTGATCTTCTGCAGAAAATATGGTGAATGGACTGCTGAGGACTGGGGCAAAGTGATATTCTCTGATGAAGCCTCTTTCCGATTGTTTGGGTCATCAGGAAAAAGGCTTGTCCGGAGAAGAAAAGGTGAGTGCTACCATCAGTCCTGTGTCATGCCAACAGTAAAGCCTCCTGAGACCATTCATGTGTGGGGTTGCTTCTCATCCAAGGGAGTGGGCTCACTCACAATTTTGCCCAAAAACACAGCCGTTTGGTGAAGAACAATGCATTTTCCAGCATGATGGAGCACCGTGCCATAAGGCAAAAGTGATAACTAAGTGGCTCGGGGACCAAAACGTTGACATTTTGGGTCCATGGCCTGGAAACTCCCCAGATCTTAATCCCATTGAGAACTTGTGGTCAATCCTCAAGAGACAAACAAAAACCCACTAATTCTGACAAACTCCAAGAAGTGATTATGAAAGATTGGGTTGCTATCAGTCAGGAATTGGCCCAGAAGTTGATTGAGAGCATGCCCAGTCGAATTGCAGAGGTCCTGAAAAAGAAGGGCCAACACTGCAAATACTGACTCTTAATTGTCGATAAAAGCCTTTGAAACGTATGAAGTGCGTGTAATTATATTTCACTACATCACAGAAACAAAGATCTAAAAGCAGTTTAGCAGCAAACTTTGTGAAAACTAATATTTGTGTCATTCTCAAAACTTTTGGCCACGACTGTATTCTGAGATACTTTTATAAATCTTGGTTACATAACTCTAGAAATCAGGTATATCTCAGAGTGTAGATTGTCTCATGGAATTAGTTTATTAGAGTTAAAATTAGTAAGGAAAGAAGCAGTAGTTGATTAGATCACCATGTATGTGATTATAGTACATATGTCCATATAATGATCTTTCAAAAATGTTACTTCCGACATTGAAAAATGAATGTCAGAAGTGGGATTTGAACCCACGCCTCCATTCGGAGACCAGAACACCCATGTGTAAGGAAGAGTTGCCTCTTGAGTCTGGCGCCTTAGACCGCTCGGCCATCCTGACAGGTATGTTGTCATCAGCCTTACCCAGACCACAGGTTTAGAGAAATTATTTTAGCCTGATAAGGGGTGTGGCATGACTCAAACTGAGCCAACCAATAGACAAGGCCTAAGTTGTCAGGCCATAATGTGCGCCGGAGAAGACAAGGGAGCGCAACTGCAGAGAAGACTGCCGGACCTGGGGTGGAGCTGTGGAGCAGGAGAGTTAAATGAAGCTATTTATTTTAAGGTCTGATCTGATGTCTGGTAGGGGTCTGAGATGGAGGTTTGATCTGAGGTCTGATGGGGTTTTTATCTGAGGTCTGTTAGGGGTTTGATCTGATGGGGGTTTGATCGGAGGTCTGTTGGGAGTCTGAATGGGGTCTGATGGGTTCAGACATGAAGGTCTGATGGGGGTCTGATGTGAGTTCCTGATATGGGGGTCTGATGTGAGGTCCTGACTCCTGACATAATGCCAGTGGAGGTTAGGATCTCTGCAGTTATGGAGTTGTCAGGGGTCTGAGATGGAGGGGTCTGAGATGGAGGTTTGATCTGAGGTCTGATGGGGTTTTATCTGAGGTCTGTTGGGGGTTTGATCAGAGGTCTGTTGGGGGTCTGATCTGAGGTCTAAATGGGGCCTGATGGGTTCAGACATGAAGGTCTGATGGGCGTCTGATCTGAGTTCCTGATATGGGGGTCTGATAGGAGGATCTGATTTGAGAGAGGATATTGGGGGCCTAATCTGAGGATCTGATATGAGATCTGCTGAAAAATATTTTTTTTCTTATTTTCCTCCTCTAAAACATGGGGTGTGTTTTATCTTGTAAATCGAAAGAGTAACTAAACTTTTATAATAATTTTTAATATGTTGTTCCTAATTCACTAAATAATTTTTTTCTAATATACTTTATTAATTTTCTGTTTTTACTGTACTTTTATATCCCTAAAGTGCACCATTAAGTGTGCGCTTAAAACTCTGCACAACAGAATTAAGAACTTTGAACAAAAAGTTGAACAATCGGTAGTCTCCATAGGAATTGTTATTGAGTAGGTGATTTCCCCCCCCCCCCCCCCCTTCTCCTTTGCAGATAAAATAGTTCACTCTCTTTGAGGAAGGCTTTCTAGAAGATTTTGGAGTTTGTATGTGGGAATATTTGCATATTCATTCAGAAGAACATTTGTGGAGTCAGACACAGATGTTTGACGAGAGAGCCTGTCTTACAATCTCTGTTCTAGTTCATCCCAAGGATGTTGGATGGGGTTGATGTCAGGGCTCTGTGTGGCCAGCCAAGTTCTTCCACACCAAACTCGCCCCAACCATGCCTTGCTTTGTGCTCTGGGACAGAAAAGGGCCTTCTCTAAACTGTTCCCACAAAGGTGGAAGCATACAATTGTCCAAAATGTTTTGGGATGATGAAGCATTAAAATGTCCCTTCACTGGAACCTAGGAGCCTGACCCCCCCATCCCAATAGCATTATCTCTCCTCTCCTACCAAGCTTTACAGTTGGAACATTGTTCTTCGCTAACCCAGACATCAGATTGCCAGATTGAGAAGCATGATTGGTCAGTCCACAGAATATGTTTCCGTTCCTCCAGAGTCCAGTGATGCCGTGCTTTACACCACTCCATCCCACTCTTGACATTGTGCTTGGATGCAACTGTTTGGCCATGGAAATGCCATGAAGCTCTCGGTAAAGCGCAGGTTTTTCTACTGATGTTAATGCCAGTGGAGTTTAGGATCTCTGCAGTTATGGAGCCGTCAGAGCATTGGTGAATGGAACGAGTACTTGTCATTACACTGTAGCGCTGGCACGGAGCGCCTCCTCCTCTTTAAACAGCTGGTCAGTGGGGGTGCTGGGTGTCAGACCCCCGCCATCCAGATATTAATGACCTATCCTGGGCATAGGTCATCAATATATATGGCCTGCACAACCCCTTTAACATATGTTGACCATTGTGGAAAGTTTGTTTAGAGGGGGCTGTCCAGCACCAATTCACCTCATGGTTCCCCCTTAGATCTCTGTTTCCTGGTCCATCTTGTCACACCATGATTTACAGCTTAGCTAATGACCAGGGTTTTTGCTGCCTGTATCTGCTCATTTACATGACGGGTCCACTAGCCGTTCAGCGCCCGTGTGGAATTATAGGTGACTAGGAACAGCCAGAGGAAGTCGCGCCACCATCTTGCAGCCCATGGACATGGACAGGCCTTTTATTAGGACAACTGTGGGACAGTATAGTCATGTATGGAGGAGACATTATTGTATATAACCTGGGAAATTGTCCAACCCCTAGGGATGGTGTAAGACTAACACCTTACCGTTTGGTGACATTTGGTGCATCACAGAAATATGCCCCTGATAGTTTAATAAAAGTGAGGATTTAAAAAAAAAAATTTGTTGTCTAGGGCATGGTATGGCATTATTTTGCTAAGATCCTGAAAAACTGCCTTCAGAGTCAGTTCAGTCCTTGCATAGACAAGGATATCGGTCTGTATCAGAAAAGTGTATAATTGGATATCTCCTCAATATAATGTACAGTCGTGGCCAAAAGTTTTGATAATTACATAAATATTGGAAATTGGAAAAGTTGCTGCTTAAGTTTTTATAATATCAATTTGCATATACACCAGAATGTTATGAAGAGTGATCTGATGATTGGATAGTCCTTCTTTGCCATGAAAATTAACTTAATCCCCAAAAAAAACTTTCCACTGCATTTCATTGCTGTCATTAAAGGACCTGCTGAGATCATTTCAGTAATCGTCTTGTTAACTCAGGGGAGAATGTTGACAAGCACAAGGCTGGAGATCATTATGTCAGGCTGATTGGGTTAAAATGGCAGACTTGACCTGTTAAAAGGAGGGTGATGCTTGAAATCATTGTTCTTACATTGTTAACCATGGTGACCTGCAAAGAAATTATTGCAGCCATAATTGCGTTGCATAAAAATGGCTTCACAGGCAAGGATATTGTGGCTACTAAGATTGCACCTCAATCAACAATTTATAGGATCATCAAGAACTTCAAGGAAAGAGGTTCAATTCTTGTTAAGAAGGCTTCAGGGCGTCCAAGAAAGTCCAGCAAGCGCCAGGATCGTCTCCTATAGAGGATTCAGCTGCGGGATTGGAGTGCCACCAGTGCAGAGCTTGCTCAGGAATGGCAGCAGGCAGGTGTGAGCGCATCTGCACGCACAGTGAGGCGAAGACTTTTGGAAGATGGCCTGGTGTCAAGAAGGGCAGCAAAGAAGCCACTTCTCTCCAAAAAAAACATCAGGGACAGATTGATCTTCTGCATAAAATATGGTGAATGGACTGCTGAGGACTGGGGCAAAGTGATATTCTCCGATGAAGCCTCTTTCCGATTGTTTGGGTCATCAGGAAAAAGGCTTGTCCGGAGAAGAAAAGGTGAGCGCTACCATCAGTCCTGTGTCATGCCAACAGTAAAGCATCCTGAGACCATTCATGTGTGGGATTGCTTCTCATCCAAGGGAGTGGGCTCACTCACAATTTTGCCCAAAAACACAGCCGTTTGGTGAAGAACAATGCATTTTCCAGCACGATGGAGCACCGTGCCATAAGGCAAAAGTGATAACTAAGTGGCTCGGGGACCAAAACGTTGACATTTTGGGTCCATGGCCTGGAAACTCCCCAGATCTTAATCCCATTGAGAACTTGTGGTCAATCCTCAAGAGACAAACAAAAACCCACTAATTCTGACAAACTCCAAGAAGTGATTATGAAAGATTGGGTTGCTATCAGTCAGGAATTGGCCCAGAAGTTGATTGAGAGCATGCCCAGTCGAATTGCAGAGGTCCTAAAAAAGAAGGGCCAACACTGCAAATACTGACTCTTAATTGTCGATAAAAGCCTTTGAAACGTATGAAGTGCGTGTAATTATATTTCACTACATCACAGAAACAAAGATCTAAAAGCAGTTTAGCAGCAAACTTTGTGAAAACTAATATTTGTGTCATTCTCAAAACTTTTGGCCACGACTGTATTCTGAGATACTTTTATAAATCTTGGTTACATAACTCTAGAAATCAGGTATATCTCAGAGTGTAGATTGTCTCATGGAATTAGTTTATTAGAGTTAAAATTAGTAAGGAAAGAAGCAGTAGTTGATTAGATCATCATGTATGTGATTATAGTACATATGTCCATATAATGATCTTTCAAAAATGTTACTTCCGACATTGAAAAATGAATGTCAGAAGTGGGATTTAAACCCACGCCTCCATTCGGAGACCAGAACACCCATGTGTAAGGAAGAGTTGCCTCTTGAGTCTGGCGCCTTAGACCGCTCGGCCATCCTGACAAGTATGTTGTCATCAGCCTTACCCAGACCACAGATTTAGAGAAATTATTTTAGCCTGATAAGGGGTGTGGCCTGACTCAAACTGAGCCAACCAATAGACAAGGCCTATGTTGTCAGGCCATAATGTGCGCCGGAGAAGACAAGAGAGCACGACTGCAGAGAAGACTGCCGGACCTGGGGAGGAGCTGTGGAGCAGGAGAGTTAAATGAAGCTATTTATTTTAAGGTCTG
Source organism: Bufo gargarizans (assembly GCF_014858855.1). Taxonomy (NCBI): domain Eukaryota; kingdom Metazoa; phylum Chordata; class Amphibia; order Anura; family Bufonidae; genus Bufo; species Bufo gargarizans. Next base: position 293,542 of record NW_025334745.1, on the reverse strand, counting down.
ATCTGACGTCTGGTAGGGGTCTGAGATGGAGGTTTGATCTGAGGTCTGATGGGGGTTTGATCTGAGGTCTGTTGGGGGTTTGATCGGAGGTCTGTTGGGGGTCTGATGGGGGTCTGTTGGGGGTCTGATGGGGGTCTGATCTGAGGTCTGAATGGAGTCTGATCTGAGGTCTGATGGGTTCAGACATGAAGGTCTGATGGGGGTCTGATCTGAGTTCCTGATATGGAGGTCTGATGTGAGGTCCTGACATGGGGGTCTGATAGGAGGATCTGATTTGAGGGATGATATTCGGGGCCTGATCTGAGGATCTGATATGAGATCTGCTGAAATATTTTTTTTCTTATTTTCCTCCTCTAAAACCTGGGGTGTGTCTTATCTTATAAATCGAAAGAGTAACTAAACTTTTATAATAATTTTTAATATGTTGTTCCTAATTCCCTAAATAATTTTTTTCTAATATACTTTATTAATTTTCGGTTTTTACAGTACTTTTATATCCCTAAAGCGCACCAGTAAGTGTGCGCTTAAAACTCTGCACAACAGAATTAAGAACTTTGAACAAAAAGTTGAACAATCGGTAGTCTCCATAGGAATTGTTATTGAGTAGGTGATTCCCCCCCCCCCCCCCCCTTCTCCTTTGCAGCTAAAATAGTTCACTCTCTTTGAGGAAGGCTTTCTAGAAGATTTTGGAGTTTGTATGTGGGAATCTTTGCATATTCATCCAGAAGAACATTTGTGGAGTCAGACACAGATGTTTGACGAAAGAGCCTGTTTCACAATCTCGGCTCTAGTTCATTCCAAGGACGTTGGATGGGGTTGATGTCAGGGCTCTGTGTGGCCAGCCAAGTTCTTCCACACCAAACTCGCCCACCCATGCCTCGCTTTGTGCTCTGGGGCACTGTCATGCTGGGACAGAAAATGGCCTTCTCCAAACTGTTCCCACAAAGGTGGGAGCATACAATTGTTCAAAATGTTTTGGTATGCTAAAGCATTAAAATATCCCTTCACTGGAACTTAGGAGCCTGACCCCCCCATCCCAATAGCATTATCTCTCCTCTCCTACCAAGCTTTACAGTTGGAAGATTGCAGTTGGGCAGGCAATGTTCTTCGGCCATTCGCTAACCCAGACATCAGACTGCCAGATTGAGAAGCATGATTGGTCAGTCCACAGAACATGTTTCCGTTCCTCCAGAGTCCAGTGATGCCGTGCTTTACACCACTCCATCCCACTCTTGACATTGTGCTTGGATGCAACTGTTTGGCAATAGAAATGCCATGAAGCTCCCTGTAAAGCACAGGTTTTTCTACTGATGTTAATGCCAGTGGAGGTTAGGATCTCTGCAGTTATGGAGCCGTCAGAGCTTTGGTGAATGGAACGAGTACTTGTCATTACACTGCAGCGCTGGCACGGAGCGCCTCCTCCTCTTTAAACAGCTGGTCAGTGGGGGTGCTGGGTGTCAGACCCCCGCCATCCAGATATTAATGACCTATCCTGGGGATAGGTCATCAATATATATGGCCTGCACAACCCCTTTAACATATGTTGACCATTTTGGAAAGTTTGTTTAGAGGGGGCTGTCCAGCACCTATTCACTTCATGGTTCCCCCTTTGATCTCTGTTTCCCGGTCCATCTTGGCACACCATGAATTACAGCTTAGCTAATCACCGGGGTTTTTGCTGCCTGTATCTGCTCATTTACATGACGGGTCCACTAGCCGTTCAGCGCCCGTGTGGAATTATAGGTGACTAGGAACAGCCAGAGGAAGTCGCGCCACCATCTTGCAGCCCATGGACATGGACAGGCCTTTTATTAGGACAACTGTGGGACAGTATAGTCATGTATGGAGGAGACATTATTGTATATAACCTGGGAAATTGGCCAACCGCTAGGGATGGTGTAAGACTAACACCTTACCGTTTGGTGACATTTGGTGCATCACAGAAATATGCCCCTGATAGTTTATTAAAAGTGAGGATTTAAAAAAAAATATATTGTTGTTTAGGGCATGGTATGGCATTATTTTGCTAAGATCCTGAAAAACTGCCTTCAGAGTCAGTTCAGTCCTTCCATAGACAAGGATATCGGTCTGTATCAGAAAAGTGTATAATTGGATATCTCCTCAATATAATGTACAGTCGTGGCCAAAAGTTTTGATAATTACATAAATATTGGAAATTGGAAAAGTTGCTGCTTAAGTTTTTATAATAGCAATTTGCATATACACCAGAATGTTATGAAGAGTGATCTGATGAATTGCATAGTCCTTCTTTGCCATGAAAATTAACTTAATCCCAAAAAAAAACTTTCCACTGCATTTCATTGCTGTCATTAAAGGACCTGCTGAGATCATTTCAGTAATCGTCTTGTTAACTCAGGGGAGAATGTTGACAAGCACAAGGCTGGAGATCATTATCTCAGGCTGATTGGGTTAAAATGGCAGACTTGACCTGTTAAAAGGAGGGTGATGCTTGAAATCATTGTTCTTCCATTATTAACCATGGTGACCTGCAAAGAAATTATTGCAGCCATAATTGCGTTGCATAAAAATGGCTTCACAGGCAAGGATATTGTGGCTACTAAGATTGCACCTCAATCAACAATTTATAGGATCATCAAGAACTTCAAGGAAAGAGGTTCAATTCTTGTTGAGGAAGGCTTCAGGGCGTCCAAGAAAGTCCAGTAAGCGCCAGGATCGTCTCCTAAAGAGGATTCAGCTGCGGGATCGGAGTGCCACCAGTGCAGAGCTTGCTCAGGAATGGCAGCAGGCAGGTGTGAGCGCATCTGCACGCACAGTGAGGCGAAGACTTTTGGAAGATGGCCTGGTGTCAAGAAGGGCAGCAAAGAAGCCACTTCTCTCCAAAAAAAACATCAGGGACAGATTGATCTTCTGCAGAAAATATGGTGAATGGACTGCTGAGGACTGGGGCAAAGTGATATTCTCTGATGAAGCCTCTTTCTGATTGTTTGGGTCATCAGGAAAAAGGCTTGTCCGGAGAAGAAAAGGTGAGCGCTACCATCAGTCCTGTGTCATGCCAACAGTAAAGCATCCTGAGACCATTCATGTGTGGGATTGCTTCTCATCCAAGGGAGTGGGCTCACTCACAATTTTGCCCAAAAACACAGCCGTTTGGTGAAGAACAATGCATTTTCCAGCACGATGGAGCACCGTGCCATAAGGCAAAAGTGATAACTAAGTGGCTCGGGGACCAAAACGTTGACATTTTGGGTCCATGGCCTGGAAACTCCCCAGATCTTAATCCCATTGAGAACTTGTGGTCAATCCTCAAGAGGCGGATGGACAAACAAAAACCCACTAATTCTGACAAACTCCAAGAAGTGATTATGAAAGAATGGGTTGCTATCAGTCAGGAATTGGCCCAGAAGTTGATTGAGAGCATGCCCAGTCGAATTGCAGAGGTCCTGAAAAAGAAGGGCCAACACTGCAAATACTGACTCTTAATTGTCGATAAAAGCCTTTGAAACGTATGAAGTGCGTGTAATTATATTTCACTACACCACAGAAACAAAGATCTAAAAGCAGTTTAGCAGCAAACTTTGTGAAAACTAATATTTGTGTCATTCTCAAAACTTTTGGCCACGACTGTATTCTGAGATACTTTTATAAATCTTGGTTACATAACTCTAGAAATCAGGTATATCTCAGAGTGTAGATTGTCTCATGGAATTAGTTTATTAGAGTAAAAATTAGTAAGGAAAGAAGCAGTAGTTGATTAGATCATCATGTATGTGATTATAGTACATATGTCCATATAATGATCTTTCAAAAATGTTTCTTCCGACATTGAAAAGTTTATGTCAGAAGTGGGATTTGAACCCACGCCTCCATTCGGAGACCAGAACACCCATGTGTAAGGAAGAGTTGCCTCTTGAGTCTGGCGCCTTAGACCGCTCGGCCATCCTGACAGGTATGTTGTCATCAGCCTTACCCAGACCACGGATTTAGAGAAATTATTTTAGCCTGATAAGGGGTGTGGCCTGACTCAAACTGAGCCAACCAATAGACAAGGCCTAAGTTGTCAGGCCATAATGTGCGCCGGAGAAGACAAGGGAGCGCAACTGCAGAGAAGACTGCCGGACCTGGGGTGGAGCTGTGGAGCAGGAGAGTTAAATGAAGCTATTTATTTTAAGGTCTGATCTGATGTCTGGTAGGGGTCTGAGATGGAGGTTTGATCTGAGGTCTGATGGGGTTTTTATCTGAGGTCTGATGGGGGTTTGATCGGAGGTCTGTTGGGAGTCTGATCTGAGGTCTGAATGGGGTCTGATGGGTTCAGACATGAAGGTCTGATGGGGGTCTGATCTGAGTTCCTGATATGGGGGTCTGATGTGAGGTCCTGACATAATGCCAGTGGAGGTTAGGATCTCTGCAGTTATGGAGTTGTCAGAGCGTTGGTGAATGGAACGAGTACTTGTCATTACACTGCAGCGCTGGCACGGAGCGCCTCCTCCTCTTTAAACAGCTGGTCAGTGGGGGTGCTGGGAGTTAGACCCCCGCCATCCAGATATTGATGACCTATCCTGGGGATAGGTCATCATTATATATGGCCTGCACATACAGTACAGACCAAAAGTTTGGACACACCTTCTCATTCAAAGAGTTTTCTTTATTTTCATGACTATGAAAATTGTAGATTCACATTGAAGGCATTAAAACTATGAATTAACACATGTGGAATTATATACATAACAAAAAAGTGTGAAACAACTGAAAATATGTCATATTCTAGGTTCTTCAAAGTATCCACCATTTGCTTTGATTACTGCTTTGCACACTCTTGGCATTCTCTTGATGAGCTTCAAGAGGTAGTCACCTGAAATGGTTTTCACTTCACAGGTGTGCCCTGTCAGGTTTAATAAGTGGGATTTCTTGCCTTATAAATGGGGTTGGGACCATCAGTTGCGTTGTGGAGAAGTCAGGTGGATACACAGCTGATAGTCCTACTGAATAGACTGTTAGAATTTGTATTATGGCAAGAAAAAGGCAGCTAAGTAAAGAAAAACAAGTGGCCATCATTACTTTAAGAAATGAAGGTCAGTCGGTCCGAAAAATTGGGAAAACTTTGAAAGTGTCCCCAAGTGCAGTCACAAAAACCATCAAGCGCTACAAAGAAACTGGCTCACATGCGGACCGCCCCAGGAAAGGAAGTCCAAGAGTCACCTCTGCTGCAGAGGATGAGTTCATCCGAGTCACCAGCCTCAGAAATCGCAGGTTAACGGCAGCTCAGATTAGAGACCAGGTCAATGCCACACAGAGTTCTAGCAGCAGACACATCTCTAGAACAACTGTTAAGAGGAGACTGAGTGAATCAGGCCTTCATGGTAGAAGATCTGCTAGGAAACCACTGCTAAGGACAGGCAACAAGCAGAAGAGACTTGTTTGGGCTAAAAAACACAAGGAATGGACATTAGACCAGTGGAAATCTGTGCTTTGGTCTGATGAGTCCAAATTTGAGATCTTTGGTTCCAACCACCATGTCTTTGTGCGACGCAGAAGAGGTGAACAGATGGACTCTACATGCCTGGTTCCCACCGTAAAGCATGGAGGAGGAGGTGTGATGGTGTGGGGGTGCTTTGCTGGTGACACTGTTGGGGATTTATTCAAAATTGAAGGCATACTGAACCAGCATGGCTACCACAGCATCTTGCAGCAGCATGCTATTCCATCCGGTTTGCGTTTAGTTGGACCATCATTTATTTTTCAACAGGACAATGGCCCCAAACACACCTCCAGGCTGTGTAAGGGCTATTTGACCATGAAGGAGAGTGATGGGGTGCTGCGCCAGATGACCTGGCCTCCACAGTCACCGGACCTGAACCCAATCGAGATGGTTTGGGGTGAGCTGGACCGCAGAGTGAAGGCAAAAGGGCCAACAAATGCTAAGCATCTCTGGGAACTCCTTCAAGACTGTTGGAAGACCATTTCAGGTGACTACCTCTTGAAGCTCATCAAGAGAATGCCAAGAGTGTGCAAAGCAGTAATCAAAGCAAAAGGTGGCTACTTTGAAGAACCTAGAATATGACATATTTTCAGTTGTTTCACACTTTTTTGTTATGTATATAAATCCACATGTGTTAATTCATAGTTTTGATGCCTTCAGTGTGAATGTACAAATTTCATAGTCATGAAAATAAAGAAAACTCTTTGAATGAGAAGGTGTGTCCAAACTTTTGGTCTGTACTGTATGTTGACCATTTTGGAAAGTTTGTTTAGAGGGGGTTGTCCACTACAGCTTAGATGATCACCGGGGTTTTTGCTGCCTGTATCTGCTCATTTACATGACGGGTCCACTAGCCGTTCAGCGCCTGTGTGGAATTATAGGTGACTAGGAACAGCCAGAGGAAGTCGCGCCACCATCTTTCAGCCCATGGACATGGAGGATGACAGGCCTTCATTAGGACAACTGTGGGACAGTATAGTCATGTATGGAGGAAACATTATTGTATATAACCTGGGAAATTGGCCAACCCCTGGGGATGGTGTAAGACTACCTTACCGTTTTGTGACATTTGGTGCATCACAGAAATATGCCCCTGATAGTTTATTAAAAGTGAAGATTTTTTTCCAAAAAAATTGTTGTTTAGGGTATGGTATGGCATTATTTTGCTAAGATCCTGAAAAACTGCCTTTAGAGTCAGTTCAGTCCTTCCATAGACCAGGATATAGGTCTGTATCAGAATAGTGTATAATTGGATATCTCCTCAATATAATGTATTCTGAGATACTTTTATAAATCTTGGTTACATAACTCTAGAAATCAGGTAAATCTCAGAGTGTAGATTGTCTCATGGAATTAGTTTATTAGAGTTAAAATTAGTAAGGAAAGAAGCAGTAGTTGATTAGATCATCATGTATGTGATTATAGTACATATGTCCATATAATGATCTTTCAAAAATGTTTCTTCCGACATTGAAAAGTTTATGTCAGAAGTGGGATTTGAACCCACGCCTCCATTCGGAGACCAGAACACCCATGTGTAAGGAAGAGCTGCCTCTTGAGTCTGGCGCCTTAGACTGCTCGGCCATCCTGACAGGTATGTTACTATCAGCCTTACCCAGACCACAGATTTAGAGAAATTATTTTAGCCTGATAAGGGGTGTGGCCTGACTCAAACTGAGCCAACCAATAGACAAGGGCTAGATGGGGACTTGTGTCACTGATCTTCTTGTCGCAGAAAAGTCGCACATTTTTTATAATGATAGTCAGTGGTATTGCGCTGCGACTGCATCACGACAGTTGCAAAAAATCCATCCAAGTTGGATTTTTTGTGCGACTGCCGCAGTATGTCGCAGTGCGAAACAATTGACTATCATTGCAAAAAACGTTGGTGCACCATGAATGTTGCATGAGACATGTCGCAGTGTAGTTGTCCCCTTTTCATGCTACACATGTCACCGTGAATTTATCATCCATTCTGACCAACGGTGATAAGCGCTCAAGCACACGACTGTATTTTTTTCCACATCTGATCCGCTTTTTTCTTTTTCGGATTGGATATGGAATCCATTTAAATGGGGCAATGTGGACAGCATACTATGTGCTGTATGCAAGTCCATACCGCAAAAGCATAGAACTTATACTATTCATGTCCATTTTGAAGACAAGAGTAGGTATTTTGACAATGGGGCCCTTGGCCATTGTAGGATGCACACGGCCAGTACCCGTATTTTGCGGATCCACAGCTTGCAGACCTCAAAATACATACGGTTATGTGCATGAGTCCTAAATTTGTTGCATGTCTAGACAGTCTGCTTAATTATAGCCTTTTTTGTAGGGTTTTTTGTTTGTATTATTTATATCTGAGGGTGCATTGTATATATTTCTGGGGGTACTGCATTGTATATATTTCTGGGGGTGCTGCATTGTATATATTTCTGGGGGTGCTGCATTGTATATATTTCTGGGGGTGCTGCATTGTATATATTTCTGGGGGTGCTGCATTGTATATATTTCTGGGGGTGTGATGCATTGTATATATTTCTGGGGGTGTGATGCATTGTATTTATTTCTGGGGGTGCTGCATTGTATATATTTTTGGGGGTACTGCATTGTATATATTTCTGGGGGTGCTGCATTGTATATATTTCTGGGGGTACTGCATTGTATATATTTCTGGGGGTGTGATGCATTGTATTTATTTCTGGGGATGCTGCATTGTATATATTTCTGGGGGTACTGCATTGTATATATTTCTGGGGGTGCTGCATTGTATATATTTCTGGGGGTACTGCATTGTATATATTTCTGGGGGTGTGATGCATTGTATTTATTTCTGGGGGTGCTGCATTGTATATATTTCTGGGGGTACTGCATTGTATATATTTCTGGGGGTGTGATGCATTGTATTTATTTCTGGGGGTGCTGCATTGTATATATTTCTGGGGGTACTGCATTGTATATATTTCTGGGGGTACTGCATTGTATTTATTTCTGGGGGTGCTGCATTGTATATATTTCTGGGGGTAATGCATTGTATATATTTCTGGGGGTGCTGCATTGTATATATTTCTGGGGGTGCTGCATTGTATATATTTCTGGGGGTGCTGCATTGTATTTATTTCTGGGGGTGCTGCATTGTATTTATTTCTGGGGGTGCTGCATTGTATTTATTTCTGGGGGTACTGCATTGTATATATTTCTGGGGGTGCTGCATTGTATTTATGTTTGGGGGTACTGCATTGTATTTATTTCTGGGGGTGCTGCATTGTATTTATTTCTAGGGGTGCTGCATTGTATTTATGTTTGGGGGTACTGCATTGTATTTATGTTTGGGGGTACTGCATTGTATTTATTTCTGGGGGTACTGCATTGTATTTATGTTTGGAGGTGCTGCATTGTATTTATGTTTGCGGGTGCTGCATTGTATTTATGTTTGGGGGTGCTGCATTGTATTTATTTCTGGGGGTGCTGCATTGTATTTATGTTTGGGGGTGCTGCATTGTATTTATGTTTGGGGGTGTGATGCATTGTATTTATTTCTGGGGGTGCTGCATTGTATATATTTCTGGGGGTGCTGCATTGTATTTATGTTTGGGGGTGCTGCATTGTATTTATTTCTGGGGGTGCTGCATTGTATTTATGTTTGGGGGTGCTGCATTGTATTTATTTCTGGGGGTGCTGCATTGTATTTATTTCTGGGGGTGCTGTCCACTGTATTATTTATTTCAGATCCTTGTGTATGGGTTATGTTGGAGGTAGCTTTAATTTTTCCTTTTCAATTTCATTTTTGCTCTGAGAGATAAGTGGCATCAACTTTTCTGGAAGCTGCTTATCTTCCATCTGACGATATGAGAATCAGGGCCAACATCCTTCTAATATCTATGACCATCAGTGATGGTCAGTTCACAGTGTTCGCCAGAGAAAACACATGCGGGCTGCCATCTTTAGTAAGGTAGACTCACCCGTCCGGCGGTGCACAGGTAAGCCCTTACCTGTGCCTGCGCCGCGAGCCGGTCTGAATCGTTAATTTCTAACGATAATTTGTTTTCCCTTAGTCCTAACAGTGGCACAGATGGGGTATTCTGCCCCTGTGGACTGGTTAGGACAGGTGGAAGTTTTAATGAAACAATAAAAAAACACTGGCATGCACACGCCCTCCCTGCCCCCAATAAAGAGGGGCGTAGCCCTCATGCTATTGTGTAATAACAAGTAGACAAAAAAAATAACAATAAACAAGGGGGGGAATTTGTGTGCCACTGTTAGGACTAAGGGAAAACAAATTATCATTAGAAATTAACGATTCCCTTACGTCCTAACCAGTGGCACAGATGGGGATTTAGCAAGTAGAAACCCCCATGGGAGGGTCCTCATGCCTGGCGGAAGATAACACTGTCCGGCCAAATGAGGAATAACTATGTATTCTAGTATCCACTCTATAGTGTGAGATAAAAGTGGAGTGAGAACTCCAAGAAGCTGACTTACAGATCACGTCTAATGGGATCGAGCTTCTCTCTGCAAAAGAAGTGGCCACTGCTCGAGTAGAGTGGGCCCTTACAAATTCAGGGGGCTCCGAGCCCTGAGACATATAAGACTCCCGAATTGCCTCTTTAATCCAGCGACTGATGGAGGGCTTAGAGGCTTTCCTCCCCTTATGGGTACCGGAAAAAAGGATAAGGAGGTTTTCATCCTTCCTAAATACCTTGGAGCGTTCCAGGTAAATCCTAAGACATCTCGCAATGTCGAGGGTATGGAGCCCTCTTTCCTCAGAGGAGGGGGATGGAGCCAATGTTGGTAGGGAGATCACCTGGTTAATATTGTCAAAGGAAGGAACCTTTGGGATGAAGGTAGGTAAAAATTTGAGGAGTACCCGATCCTGCAGGAACTTTGTATAAGGCTCAAAGGCAGAAAAAGCCTGGAGTTCCCCAACTCGCTTTGCAGAGGTAACAGCCAACAAGAAGGTGATCTTCCAGGTCAGGAACCTGAATCCCGCCTCCTCTAGGGGCTCAAAGGGGGGAGATGATAACCCCCTGAGCACGGCCGATAAATCCCAAACAGGGATAGGTCTGATTACTGTAGGCTTTAATCTTGAGGCTCCCTTCAGGAATCTCTTGATAAGGGGGTCTTGAGAAACAGCTCTGTTGAGACAAGCAGAGATTGCTGAAAACTGCACTTTAAGGGTAGCGGGTGATAGCCCCTTGTACAGACCGTCCTGTAGAAACTGTAGGATCATCGGGATGGAAGCTTCAGCGGATGTTTGCTGATGCCTAGAACACCAGGATGAAAAAATCTCCCAGATTCTGGAGTAGGCCTTGTTGGTAGCTTCTGATCTGGAGTGCTCCTGTCACGGCTGAGGATGGGGGAAACCCTCAGCCGTGCGATGCCAGGTGGTGTAGTGGCTACTCGGCCATGAGAACAGGATAGGGAGCAGGTCACCTCCTCACGCATCCCTACCCTGCCCCTAACTCCTAACCTGCATGGGCCGACCTTTAAGGTAGGAGGACCCATGCGCAGGAACCTCGGAGCCCTGTCTTACCCTCCGCAGATCCCTGAGCTAGGAGCTGGGTAAGACGACCTACTCCTCCTTGGCACGGAGGAGCAGGAGTCTCAATGGCCAAGCTGTTGGGAAAAGGGGGACATGAACAGCCTCACGGGAATGGCAAGCGAACACCAAGTTCCACCAACCTGCCACAGCCTTGCTGACTGAATCCCTGAGCAGACAGGAACCCAGAACCGTGAGCTGCACCAAAACATAAGAAGGTCCCAACAGAACAACATACAACCACACACGCATAAAGACATCAAACACTAAACACTTTTATGACCACAGGGGTGGCTCTCACTGGCAAGGAAGATGGAGGTCACAGGAGGCTGCTCCAGCAAGCATGGCTGAAGCAACCCACTGAGCCATGCTCACACTCAGGCTATATAGGCCAAGAAGCCACACCCCACAGTCGGACACACCCAGTGACATCACACACACACTGGGAAGGGAGTTAACCCTTCCAACACCACAGAAGGGAAACTCACATAAAAGGGGAAGTGTCCAAACAAATCACACTGTGGCTGTTACCGCAGGCAACGACATGAGTGGCAGCCGTCCTGGGAGACAGCCCGAAGGCCGGGACACTGCCACCACATGTACAACATACCAAACGTTGCCACGGGCAGCCACAGTGAAAGGAAAGTGTCAAAGTGCACACCAGAACACAAAGTGCACACCAGACATACAAACGTGCATCCACACAACTCCAAGGGAACCGCACACATAACTGTTGTCCGCGGCAACCGCACTTGAGGCAAACAACAACAAGCCTCAAGCTGCGGTTGAAACAACTACCCAAACCGCGGGCAACTGTATGCGGCTCCCAAGGAGTCACGACCATAACCGTGGCCGTGACAGCTCCAGGGTTCTCAAGACAGACCCCGATAGCCCTTCTATCCTTGGAAGGGGCTGATCAACCTCCAGGCCATCAGGTTGAACATTTGAAGATTTGAGGAGACCTGGGTGCCCCCCGACACCAGTACTCTCTCTGGGGGATGCCTCAGAAATTGACCCCGACTCATCTGTAAGAGTTGGGTAAACCAAGCTCTTTTCGGCCAGTATGGGATAATGGCGATAACTGACACTTGGTCCTGCCTGATTTTCATCAAGACCCTTGGTATCAAGGAAATTGGAGGGAAGATGTAGGCCAGCCTGAACCTCCATGGGATTGACAGTGCATCTATTGCCACCGGGTTGTCCTCCCTGTAAAGGGAGCAATACCTCTCCACCTTGGTGTTGAACCTCGTTGCCATGAGATCGATCTCTGGCATGCCCCACCTGAGCGTTATCTCCTTGAAGACCTCTGGATGAAGTGACCATTCTCCGGTTGGAAGACCTCGGCTCAGGCGATCCGCAATCACATTGTGAACTCCGCGAATGTGAACAGCTGATAAGTGGGTGAGGTTCAGTTCTGCCCAATCCAAAATCACCCCTATCTCTCTCAGGAGACTTTGTGACCTTGTGCCTCCCTGCTTGTTGATATACAACACAGCGGTCATGCTGTCTGACTGTACCTTCACTGCCTTCCCTCGAATGACGGGAGCAAAATGAAGAAGAGCTAGCCTGATTGCTCTGATCTCCAGGAGATTCGATGACAATAACCTCTCCTGAGGTGTCCAAGTTCCCTGGACTGTCTTGTCCTGAAGATGCGCACCCCAGCCTACTAGGGATGCGTCTGAAGTAAGTATGATCCAAGAGGGCTGGATCAGAGACTTGCCGTCCGTGAGGTGGGACCACCACCTCAGAGAGGATCGGACTTTGTAAGGCAGGGAGAGCACGGAATTGAGTCCCCCTGGACTGTGATTCCACTTGGCTAATACTTCCGACTGAAGCGGACGTAGATGCCATAATGCCCAAGGTACCGCCTCTGCGGTTGAAGACATTAGTCCCAACATCCTCATCCACGTTCGAATCGTTACCTGTTTTGGTACAGAGAGGGAATGGGCTGTCTGTTGCACGGATTGCTTTCTTTCGGGAGTGAGATGAATCGTCATCCTGACTGAATCCACCATGAACCCCCGGAACCTTACCGAGGTGGCTGGTTGAAGTTGGGATTTGTCCCAATTGATTATCCATCCTAACTGGTGTAGGAATGTAACAGCCTGTTGGATGTGTTGGGACAGGATCGCTTGGGAAGGGGCTCTGAGGAGCCAGTCGTCCAGGTATGGAACTATACTCAAGCCTTGAAGTCTTAGTGCGGCCACCACAGAGACCACCACTTTGGTGAAAGTGTGTGGGGCTGAAGAAATCCCAAACGGGAGGGCCACAAACTGAAAATGCTTTAGGACCCCCCCGATGTTTACCGCGATCCTTAAGAATCTTCTGGACCCAGGATGGATGGGAATATGGAGATAAGCATCCTTGAGGTCCAAGGTTGCCAAGAAATCTCCCGGCATAAGAAGATTGGTCACTGACTGGATAGTTTCCATACGGAACTTCTTTTGTCTTATGAAACGGTTGAAGAACCTCAGATCTATAATCATCCTCCACCCTCCGGTACTCTTGGGTACAAGGAAAACTGGGGAGTAGATACCTGTTCCCCTCTCTTGGAGAGGAACCTCTTCTAAGGCCCCCTTCTGGAAGTATTCTAGTACGTAACTTTCTAGAATCTTCTGCTTGTTGCTGGGAAGAAACCTTGTCTGGACAAATTTGTCCAGAGGCAGACTGCTCAAGTCTACAAGGTAGCCCTGAGAAATTACACGCAGGACCCAACTGTCCTGGATATGATCCTGCCAACAAGGTAGAAAATGTTGTAGGCGACCGCCTACGGGAATGTGGGGAGAAGGGAGCCCGAGATTTCCAGTCAGACCGGCTAAATACCAAGAGCCTCGAGGAGGCCCGCAATCAGAGCGCCGAGGACTTCTTGGGGGGTCTAGAACCCCGAGAGGATTTCCCTCCTCTACGGGAACCCCAATTCCTCTGGGGTCTGGGTTGCGGTTCCGCTCTGGAACCATACCCCTTGCCCCGACCACGAAAGGACTGCTGGGGAAGGGACTTGCCCTTCTTGTCCGACAGCCCCTCCATTATCTGGTCAAGCTCTGCACCAAAGAGTTTGCCGGGTTCATACGCCATGGCACAAAGATTGTGTTTTGAGGTCGTATCGGACGCCTGCCCGCGGTTGAAAGAGCCATGGACTTGGATGCCAGCTTCAATTGTTGTGGAGCTGCGTCACACAAGAAGTCAATGGCAAGGCTGGCCGTCTTACATGAGGCCAGAATGTCGTCCCTAGAGACCCCATGGTCCAGGTCAGACTCAATTTGGGAGAATCTAGTTTTTAGAAAATTCGCCACTTCGGACGACGCAATTGCGACTGAGGCGGAGGCCGAGGAATAAGCGCGCCTAAGGGCGCAGTCCGCCTTCCGGTCCATTGGGTCCAGCAAACTTGACCCGTCGTCTGATGTGATCAGGGTCCTTCTGGATAACTTCGCGATCGCCATGTCCACCTTAGGGACAGGCCCCCAGGAAGATACCTGATCCTCTTTGACCGGAAACACAGCCTTGAACCTTTTGGTCAACACTGGACCTTTCTCTGGCTTTCTCCACTCTGTTTTCATCAGAGACAGGAGAGAATCATCTGCTTTAAAGGCCCTAGGCCCCCTAGAGGCAGAGGATGAGGCTTCCCCCGGATCAACGTCCTGGTCCCCCAACCGGACGGATTTTAGTAGCCGCTGGGCCTTCTCCAGCCAGCGGGAAAAAATATGAGAATCCATCCTCCTCATCCGAGGAAGAGGCGGAACCTTCCCTCGCCTCCTGACCCCCTGAGACCTCCATCGCACGATGGGGGGAGGAGGGACGATGACGTTTGGCGACCAGGGTACTCTTCAGTTCCTGTATGGAGGCGTTGACCTGGCTCATGTTGGACTCCATGTACCCTTTCACCCAATCGACCACGTCGTGGACAGATGGCTCCAACTGGGGGAGTGACTTGGCCCTACAGGGTGGGCACCGGGAGAAATCATAAGAGTCCTCCAGGACGATCTGGCAGTCATGGCATTGCAGGTGGCGCCTCTTGCCCGCGGAGTTCCTGCTGGGCTCTCGCTCACCGTCACCGGTAGACGACATGGCTGAAAATTAAAAGAGACATGAATTTAGCAAAATTCAAGAAAACAGAGCTTAATCGCAAGCTTCAGGATCTTTACCCAGAAGATCCTAGCAAGCTCTTATCGTAAGCAACAAAGATTTTCAGCACACAGAGGTAGCAAACACTCTAGCACCAAACCACACTCAAGGTTGAGAGCAAGCTGCGCTCCAGGAGACTGAACCTGGAGCTTCACCAAGTTTAAATAGGGTTTGTTGGCGCCAAAAAAGAAAGCCCCGCCCCAAAAAGGGGCGGGGTAAACCTCTGAGTTTATCTCCTTTGAATAAAAAGGTAAAACTCTAAATTAGGGACCCAGAGAAGGACCCTGAAACATTTAAAGGCCCCCACGGCCTTAGATCATCTAAAATACACCTCCGGCCGACGTTATCGATCGGCCGGAGCGAAAACCGGAAGTGACGTCACCTGACGTCACTTCCGCAAGATGGCGGCGCCCAGCCGAACATGCGGGACGCCGCTACCGCCGCTCCAGCTACTCCACCTCCGGAAAGAGGTAAGCCCCAACCTGAGACAGGGCTCTGCATAAGGGAGAGACACAGCTAAGGCCGGAGGACATCCTCCGGCCGCATAGGAGGAGCGGCCCAGTTCCAAAGGAACCAAAATAAAGAAAGGGAATAAACACTCTCTCCACCGCAAGGATGGAGGAGTGCACCACCCGTCCCGTCCTGTCCGCAGGACAGAAAAAAACACAATAGCATGAGGGCTACGCCCCTCTTTATTGGGGGCAGGGAGGGCGTGTGCATGCCAGTGTTTTTTTATTGTTTCATTAAAACTTCCACCTGTCCTAACCAGTCCACAGGGGCAGAATACCCCATCTGTGCCACTGGTTAGGACGTAAGGGAAACAAATGTGGTCACCGGGAGCAGGCAGTTTCGAGAACAGCCGCTGGGGGGCCTTCATCGGGCTGTTCTCGGAACTGCCTGCTCCCGGTGACTGCATTTGATTTCAGATCGGCTCCCGGCACAGGCACGGGTAAGGGCTTACCTGTGCATCGCCAGACGGGTGAGTCTACCTTACTAAAGATGGCAGCCCGCATGTGTTCACTGGCGAACACTGATGACCATTATATTCATTCATTTCAGATCGGCAATTTGCTGACCGCAAAACACATACGGTCGTGTGTATGTAGCCTAAGGCTGGGTTGACAAGTGACTGAAAATCCAGCATTAAAGCTCACCTGTAATGCGGACACATATGAACACGGCAGGGGCGTAGCTATAGGCTCATGGGCCCTGGTGCAAGAGTTCATCACCACCAGACCCTGATTTTAATTGCTAATATATTTACAAATTAAATTCAGGGCGAAATTTGATAGATGTGCAGTGAAAAAATTCTTCAGATAGCACATGGTGTGCAATAATGCTGGACTGACCCATCAACCGGCTATATACGGACGGACTGGTAATATCGTATATAGCCGATGTATGGGTCAGTCCAGCATTATTGCACACAAGGCTCACAGTCACTGCCTACCCCAGGGCCAGTGTCTGGCGCAGGCGCACACACTGCCTGCCTGTGGCCTGCCCCCTGGCACAGACACACACACTGTCATTAATTTAAGTGCCCAGCGCCAGTCAGCAACAGATCACGCTGGGGGCCTGGGCCGCTGCCTGCCCCTGGCAGGCTGGCACAGTGGCATGCACCCACACTTGCTTGCAGTGCACTGCTTCTCCTGGCTCACAGTAACAGCAGTCGCCAGTGCCCCTGCCTGGTGCAGGCCCACACACTGCCTGCCTGCGGCCTACCCCTTGGGCCTGGCACACACACACAGTAAGTAGTGTGGCCAGTAACCACTTCAGAGACAGATTCCCACAGAATTCAGAGTGAGAGTCCCAGACTCCCACTGGCCACTCCATGATCCCATTCCATAATGCCGCCCAAATCCCATTCCCATCCCATCATCAAGTGATTCCCATGATCCCATCCCATCATCAAGTGATTCCCATGATCCCATCCCATCATCAAGTGATTCCCATGATCCCATCCCATCATCAAGTGATTCCCATGATCCCATCCCATCATCAAGCTGATCTGATCCCTGGGCTGGGCTGGGCTCTGCACTGCCACCGCCTGCCACTCAGAGATCCCAGATTCCCAGGCCATCCCATCATCAAGCTGGGCTAGCTAGCGCCTCTGCTCACTGCGCTGCCGCCGCCTGTCACTAGTCTCAGGCTCAGAGTCAGAGAGAGTGAGCCGAGGGCCGAGCCGAGGCTAGTCAAGAAAACTCACCTCGCGCCGCACAGTCACTGCCGCTGCCGCCTGCTGCTTCTTCTGACAGTATCTGACTGGGAGCCGGAGATGCACGGAAACCACGCCTCCAGCTCCCAGTCACTCAGATCTCACATGTCTGCTTCCGCGGCTGGCGCCGCCCCCTCTGACACACGTGGTGAGCTGAGCTGCCTAGTGCCTGCCTACTAGAGCCTGCGCTGCGCCGTGCGCACTGCCCCGGGCCCCGGCACTATTAGATAACATTTTGAATAGGAGGCGGTGGGGGGGGGGCGCGGTCCCCTGGCTCAGGGGCCCGGTCGCAATTGCGACCGCTGCGACCCCTGTAGCTACGCCACTGGAACACGGGACCAACACGGATGCCTTCAGCTGCCGAGCGCACATGTAACAGATCAGCCAGTGTCATAGGTACAGAACTGCTGACAGATGCCCTTTAAAATCCACTGTGTTTCTGCAACAAGGCCGCGTGTATTACATGCAGCTTCTGCTATAGAGAAGCCTACGGAATTCATCTTTTCCATAGCAAAGGGTGACATCCTTAGTAGAAATTGATATGCTGAGGATTTCAAGTCCGCAATGCAGCTCCTTTTCTGCTATATATATATATTTTTTGTCACGGGTAACCTGGCCTAAGGATTCCTTCACACTCAGTTATGTCCCTGGGGGCAAAAAAAGCCCAAAAAAATGCCTTAATTGATAAGCATTTTTGTAGTGTTTTTTAGGTGTTTTTGCCCACATAGTCTGTTTTAGCACCTGGTGCTATTTATTGGTGTTTCAGCTATTTCTTCAATGTCACTCCCTCTGCAAAGCGTTGGTTAAAAAGAAAATGCCAGCACAAATTACATATGCATTTTTTTTTTTAAAGCTGCATAAAAACTAATGGAGGTCTATGAAGAAAGACACCAGACCCAGAGCATGCTATAATTTGTAAAAAATAAAAAAAACACCATCAACACAAAAAAAAATGTGCCTCAACAGTGAAAAAAACCTCACTACGAAAATATACTTCCATGCAATATCTGAAGAGTAAAACATGCTCCACAAGAAACCTATGTGTAACGCTAACCAAAATGGTGGTTTACACAATGGCGGACTGTGAACTTGTGGCCATGGGGAAAAAAACTGAAAGTGACCCCAATGTTGGTGGTGGTTCCAAATTTACAGAAGGTGGGCAACAGAAGGAGATGGTGCCAATACAAGTTGGCAGGGTGCAGCGCAAAATACCTCCCCAGAAGCTCGTCCCTCTGTCGTAGCCATCAATAGCTGCTACGCTCTCCTCCCCCAATTGTCTCTAATTAGGATTAGGAGCAGGGGGCTTAGGGAGGGAAATGCAGCCACAGCACCAAGCCAACCCTACTGTTAGCATGCTACCTGGACTTCCTCTAATAATGACCTCTATAGTGCCCACAGTAGTACGTACTCAGCCATCAGTGAGGAGGGCTCCGGGAAAATTCCCTGCAATGTCTATGGCCAGTCCTCCCCTGGTGTTACACACAGTGGCAGTCAAGAATTGGATCCAGTAGGAAGGAGAAGTTTAAGGCTAGGTCTACACGACGACATTGGTCGCGCAACAGATAGGGCACAACTACACTGCAACATTTGTCGCGCAACATTTTGTTGCACCAATGTCGCGCGACAATTTTTATAATGGCAGTCTATGGTGTCGCGCTGCAGCATGCAGCTACGCGACCGTGGCAGAAAATCCATTTAAGATAGATTTTTCTGTGACTGTCGCAGTCGCAGTATGTTGCACGTTGCAGCGCGACACCATAGACTGCCATTATAAAAATTGTCGCTCGACATTGGTGCAACAAAAATGTCACGCGACAAATGTCATTGTGTAGACCTAGCCTTAGGGCTGTTTCAGGCAAACGCGCGTAGTCCGGAAATCATGCTCAGTGTGTGAGCGTGATCCACTGTTCTGGACACTGCTCGTCTTGCAGGAGTGCACTGCATTAGGGCTCATGCCCACGGCCGTCGCCCCGCCGTGGCAGTGTTGCGGCCAACATACGGTGGGTCCCCAATACACGGGACACCGGCCGTGTGCATCACGGATGCGGACCCATTCACTTGACTGTGGGGTTCCTTTACGTGCTTCCGTTCTGCAGCGGTCCGCAGCATCGGCACTGAGCGCTTACGCTCGTGGGCATGAGCCCTGATACTGATTTATAATGCTATATGCCTCCGTATGACCTTCCTTCTACAGGATCATAGTGAAATAATGCTGCCACTATGATTCTGTAGCATGAGGTCACGCAGAGGCACATAGCATTATAAATCAGTATAATGCCGTGAGCTCCTGCAAGACGAGCGGCGTCCAGAGCGGCGGATCCCGCTTACGCACGGCGTGTGATTTCCAGACTGCACACGCTCGTCTGAAAGAGCCGAAAGTCCTTCCTTTATATATTTAATTTCTCATTTCCTTCCCTGAAAGCGTCTCTAAATATTTGTGCGGAAATAACCATCCGTGACCACAATCCACTCAGCTCTGCTTATTTTACATCTTCTTTTTTTATTTACAATTCCTTAAAAAATTATCTTTACTATCTCATGTCATCAGTTTTTTTACACAATAAAAGCACACAGAGCTATGGGGATTGGGTATTGCGGATGTGCTAGCGGCCATCCCGGTGACAGGTTCCCTTTAAATCTAAACTGAGTGGAGCGGTATGGAGGACGACATGCTCAGAAACGTACCAGTACACAGTACGTATGAGTGTTTCTTTTACCCTTCTAAGCTTCTTAAAAAGTGGGTCACCAAACAGTCCCTTTTGGTAGGTATCAACATTGTTATATTCCTGCTTTGTAGGTTTTTGTGTTTTATATGGAAACTAACAAAGTTGTGGTCGCTCGTGTTTGTCTCATCACTAGGAGACAAGGTTTCGCCGTATCATTCGTGTGCAGAGACTTGAAATGCAATAAAAATATGTTTGAAAGAATAGAAAGTCATTTTGCAGCCAGTTCTTTGCTCGAAACGCTTCAGCAAACATTGAAAGAGGAAGAGAACGGAGACGGCGACAGAAGGAGGCCTAATAAATAATGATATATAGGGCAGAATGTTCAGACAAAGGTTCAGACTATGTTATATAAAAAGTATATGAAGATTGTAGGGAAAAAAAATTATCTGTCAGAAGTGGGATTTGAACCCACGCCTCCATTCGGAGACCAGAACACCCAGTACAGGGAAGAGATTGCTCTTGAGTCTGGCGCCTTAGACCACTCGGCCATCCTGACAAGCTGCATGTCCCTGTGCTGTGTGGGGTTTAGTACACGCTACGAGACGTCGCTGAGATAATCTGTGTGCTTTATTATACCAGATAGGAGAGACTTCGCTGGTGTTAATGTGATTTCCCTGGTGTCCACAGTGTATGGTCAGATCCCTTGTGCTGTATCTAGCAATAACACCCTCCCGGATCTGCTGTATAACTACCTCCTGCTCCCCACGAACCTCATTGACTTATGTTGTGTTAGTGTCAATCCATTGTTATTACGGATTTAACATTTAGGCCCCTTTCACACGGGCGAGTTTTCCGTGCGGGTGCGATGCGGTAGGTGAACGCATTGCACCGGCACTGAATCCGGACCCATTCATTTCTGTGGGGCTGTGCACACGAGCGGTGATTTTCACACATCACTTGTGCGTTGAGTGAAAATCGCAGCATGCTCTATATTGTCCGATTTTCACGCGACGCAGGCCCCATAGAAGTGAATGGGAAGCGTGAAAATCGCATAGCATCCGCAAGCAAGTGCGGATGCGGTGCGATTTTCACGCACGGTTGCTAGCAGACGATCGGGATGGAGACCCGATCATTATTATTTTCCCTTATAACATGGTTATAAGGGAAAATAATTGCATTCTCAATACAGAATGCAGAGTAAAACAGCGCTGGAGGGGTTAAAAAAATAAAATAAAAAATAATTTAACTAACCTTAGTCCACTTGATCGCGAAGCCCGGCATCTCCTTGTATCTCCTTTGCTGAACAGGACCTGAGGTGAGCATTAAATAGAGGTTAAGGACCTTTGATGACGTCACTCCGGTCATCACATGATCTTTTACCATGGTGAATCACCATGGTAAAAGATCATGTGACGTACCATGTGATGACTGGAGTGACGTCATCAAAGGTCCTTTACCTGCATTTAATGCTCACCACAGGTCCTGTTCAACAAAGGAGACACAAGGAGATGCCGGGCTTCGCGATCAAGTGGACTAAGGTGAGTTAAATTATTATTATTTTTTTTAACCCCTCCAGCGCTGTTTTACTCTGCATTCTGTATTGAGAATGCTATTATTTTCCCTTATAACCATGTTATAAGGGAAAATAATACAATCTTCAGAACATCAATCCCAAGCCCAAACTTCTGTGAAGAAGTTCGGGTTTGGGTACCAAACATGCGTGATTTTTCTCACGCGAGTGCAAAACGCATGACAAATTTTTGCACTTGCGTGGAAAAATCGCGCATTTTCCCGCAACGCACCAGCCTCTTATCCGGGCAAAAAAACTGACGCCCATGTGAAAGAGGCCTTATAGAAAGTCAAGCACAAGCTCGGCACATTATTAGTACAGCAAAAAAAACAAAAAACTGTTTTCCAAATGCAAACACAGTCACATCCGTCTGTAAAATTACAATTATAGCGAGAACATAGATCGTAGACTTCATCTGCCTGCAGAAAAGGTAAGTAGTAGCGTTGACCGAGAATATTCTAATCGCGAATATTGGCACTTACATTACCCTACTTCGTGAGATTTCCCTACCTCCTAACTTCCGGTCGCACTGCTAATGGCGTTTTGACGATCTGCGCATGCGCAAACGGACAGTTTATGGAAAATCTCAGCGGAGTTCAGCTGCACACTGAGACACTGCGCATGCGTCGGCCGGAGTTAGCCGCGCTTGCGCACTGGGCCGTAATATTTCCTTACTGAGGCTCTCCGGCGCATGCGCAGTGTCCCGGTGTGCAGCTGAACTCCGCCGAGATTTTGCATAAACTGTCCGTTTGCGCATGCGCAGATCGTCAAAACGCCATTAGCAGTGCGGCCGGAAGTTAGGAGGTAGGGAAATCTCACGAAGTAGGGTAATGTAACGTTACACTGGTCTGAAATCACATGCAGTCACTGGGAGCAGGCAGTTCCAGGAACAGCCCGATGAAGGCCCCCCAGCGGCTGTTCTCGAAACTGCCTGCTCCTGGTGACTGCATTTTTTACAGATCCACAATTTGCGCACCGCAAAAAATGGCACGTTAGTGTGCATGAGCCCTATGTCTTCTGTATCCGTTCCGTTTTTGCGGAATTCTAGCCCAGCTCAATTTTTTTTCTATGTAATTACTGTAAACCGTATATGCCATACGGAAAAACGGAACCGGAAACACTACTGAAACTAAAAACGGAAAAACTGATCCGTTAAAAACGGCCCGCAAAACACTAAAAAAGCCATACGGTCGTGTGAACAAGCCCTAAGGCTACATGCACACGAACGCGACATTTTTTGTGGATAGGATGCGGACCCATTATTTTTTAATGGGTCTGCAAAAAACGCGGACAGCACACCGTGTGCTGTCCGCATCAGTATGTCCATTCCGTTGTCCCGCAAAAAAAATAGTGCATGTCCTATTTTTTTTCTAGTTTGCGGACAAGGATAGGCATGAGGGTCAATTCACACATCCGTGTGTGTTTTGCGTATCCACTGATCCGCAAAACATGGACATCGGCAATGTGCGTTCCGCACTTTGTGGACTGCACATCGCCCACACTTAATGGAAAATGCCTATTCTTGTCCGCAATTGCGGGTCCGTATTTACGGATCCGGGCCGCACATCGAATGAATGGTTCCGCAATGAATGAATGGGGAATGGAATTGCAAAAAAAAACGGATCCTCAAAAAAAAACGGATGCCATATGGACCGCGGACCGTGTGCAAAACACATACGGTGGTGTGCATGCAGCCTAAGGCTACATGCACACGAACATTGTTTGCTTCCGTGTCTGTTCCGGTTTTTCTTGTGGATAGCATGCAGACCCATTCATTTTAATGGGTCCGCAAAAAATGCGGACAGCACACCGTGTGCTGTCTGCATCACTATGTCCGTTCCGTAGCCCTGCAAAAAAAATATAGAACATGTCCTATTCTTCTCCGTTTTTAGGCACTGTTACAATGCATCCGCAAAAAAAAAAGTATGGCATACGGATGTCATCCGTTTTTTTTTTTGTGGATCGCAACACACATACGGTCGTGTGCATGTCGCCTAAGGCCTCCTACACAATGATATCTGTTTTGCGGTCTGCAAATCGATGATCCGCAAAATACGGATACGTTCTGTATTCATGCTGCATTTTTCACAGGCCCCATTTAAGAACGTTTATTCCTTTCTCAAAACGGATACGAATACGACGTGTTGTATGGATGTGGACGCCACACAGGGGACATCCACGTGCTGCCTGCATTCGTTGTTCTCCCATAGAAATGAATGGGTTTTCTGACTTGCTTGAAAAGGGGCTGGAGCTTAGCAGCAAGGGGCGGGATTCATGGGAAAGGGGTGTGGCCTAAGGTGTTACATTTTGTCACAATTCAGACAAAAGCGTCTAGCCGTGCTCCAGAGCGATCACCGAGCCCGAGACTCCGGTCTGGAGAGACGTTCTACGTTTTACACCATTTACAGCTTCAGTAATTCTACTCTCTTTGCATTTGCCGAGAGGGGAAAAAAAAATGTATTGTCAGAAGTGGGATTTGAACCCACGCCTCCATTCGGAGACCAGAACACCCATGTGTAAGGAAGAGTCGCCTCTTGAGTCTGGCGCCTTAGACCGCTCGGCCATCCTGACAACTGGTGGAGCTTCAGTGAAGTCTCTTCCTTTATCTTGGGAACTTTGCTGCTGTAGTTTCCCTGAAGCGAGCGTTATGTTGGCTTTTTTTGTCAAATGTTATTTTTCTGTTTTGCTTTTTATTTTTTATTGTACTTTTATTTTTTTATTACTGTGTTGTCATTTCTCAGAGGCCGTCCCTTCCTTAGAAAAGTTTTTTTTGTTTTGCTTGGCTCTCTAAACAGAAAATTCATACCTATCTGCTCCGTGCGCTCCGGTCCTCCTCGCTGACTCCATGGTATCCATGTTCCAGCCCCCACACTGTTTTCTTCCAGCGCAGCATGGACATGGTCACATGCTCTGCTGCAGTCAATGACTGGCCTCAGTGGTGACATGCTGCTTGTGGCTGCGTCTGCTGCATACAATCATTATGTATGGCGAAGAATGTGCCCGTGCAGCGCCAGGACCCTTATCCCATCACCTCTCTGGTGCAGAAAGTTTTGAGCAAAGGGGAATTAGCTCAGATGGTAGAGCGCTCGCTTAGCATGCGAGAGGTAGCGGGATCGATGCCCGCATTCTCCAGTTGTTTTTTTTTACGTTATTCTCATTTATTACATTTGCATTTATTTCTGTAGAATGTTCTAAATGCAACTGATATTGATGACCTATCCTGAGGTCAGGTCATCAATAGTAAAAAGCTTTTTATTTACTTTTTAAACAAGTATCTGTCTCAGTATCAGCGTCCTAAATATCTGGATAGGAGTAGTAGTGCTCTAATTCATTATATGAATACACACTACTACCCATATCCAGATAGCTCCTATATACAGAATAAGTAGATGTTGACACAGATACACAAACACTCAAATACTAACACACACAGATATATACACACACAGATATATACACATACACACAAACACACACACACACACACATAAACAACATATATGCACACACATACATAGATATACACACACACACACACACACACACACATATATATACACATACACACAGATATATAAACACACACACACACAACATATATGCAGACACACACACACACATATATATATATATATACACACACACAGAGATATATACACATACACACAAACACAGATAAATACCATATATGCACACAAATGTGTATATATATACACACACGCACACATATATATACACACACACTTCCAGGCTGCAGGTTCTCTGTTCTCCTCCCTCACATATGATGTCTCTTGGAGGCTAAATGACCTTTGGAATGCAGTAATAGTAGGCTAAAGGACCTTCGATCATGTGACATGATGACATCATTAAAGGTCCTTTAGCCTACCATTCCTGCATTCCAAAGGTCCTTCATACTGGTATGTACACCTTTTCTCGTACAATACAGGCCAGGCCCCCAGTGTGACTGTATCTGGAGGGGGCCCAGCCTGGCCGTAATTGTACTAGAAAAGACACTGCTCCCAGGGCCCTTCTCCATCGGGCCCCAAAGCAGCTGCTTCCCCTGTAGTTACGCCACTGGTTTTGGGCATGTGCACATTAGAGCTAGTCACTATCTGATATAGGTTGCACACATAACTGAAATAATGATTGTAACCCAGGGGTCAGCAACCTGCGGCACTCCAGCTGTTGTGAAACCACAATTCCCAGCATGCTCCATTCATTTCTATGCGAGTTCTGAGAACAGTAGAGCAACTATGTATGCTGGAAGTTGTAGTCCCGCAACAGCTGGAGTGCCGGAGGTTGCCTACACCTGTTGTAACCAAACAGGCCTTCATTTATTTTTTTATAAGCAGGATCTGCAACAGTTCTCCTGAACAGAGCCTTCAGTGCACGTGTGAACAACCCCTTATTTCCATGAACAATCGCCACCTGCTCAATGTGAGTACCGTTCTTTTCCCATAATTCTGTGTATAGGGCAGTGATGGCGAACCTATGGCACGGGTGCCAGAGGCGGCACTCGGAGCCCTCTCTGTGAAAAAAGTCTATGGTGTACCAATATGCCTTAGACTTTTCCTGCCATTCATCAGCGCAGGGCGCACTATGAACAGCACAGCTAAATGATAAAGTACATGGAATATATACTATATTGTTAGTATTCAGGTTAAATTGCCGTGTTGGCACTTTACGATAAATAAGTGGGTTTTGGGTTGCAGTTTGGGCACTCGGCCTCTAAAAGGTTCGATATCACTGGTATAGGGTGTTGATTTTGTTGAAGCTGCATTCAATTAAAGCATTTAAGATAAACTCTGGTGCTCCAAAGCAAGGTACCCCAGGGGGTTAATATCCACGCGTGGTAGAGACAGACACTGACACAGGTGGGTCAAAGACAGTCTCTCTTTCCTATTTTATTACAGTAAGTTTAAGCAGTTTATATATCTTCAGGGAGGGCGTTCCTCCACTGAGGCCCATGCATTGTTTCATTGGATAAAAAGTTAAGAAGAAAAGAGATAACACTTGGCACCTGCGCATTGTGCACTATCTTACATACTTTGGCATGTGAACTAATGTAAACATCTGTGTGCCAGCGCCATCTTGCAATGGCTTCTTACTAATATCAATACTGCATACGTCATATGTGACACCTCGAGGAGGAGCTTTTATAGGCACTGGATATATATATATCATCTAACTAATTGGCTTAAGCATTCTTCTACAGTCCATACATCATTCTTGACACATCTGTGTGGAGAAGAGAGGGGTCTCTGCAGCTTCGTTCCCCCTCCTTTCTCTCTTCAGTGTTGAATAAACAGGCAGCTTGAAGCAAAGATGATATGGAAGAGGCAGTTTCAAGCAGCTACATAGAAATCATCTGGTTACGTAGTCCTTGAAACAGAATGATATTCACATCTCTATCAATTTGTAATCTATGAACAATCACAAAGCATATAAACATCAAACAGTGATATGGTTACAGCTGCACCGTATATCAGACAATTCGCTGAACAAGCATGAATGAGTATAAAAACATGATCGGAAAGTCTGCGCCGAAAACATCCAAATGAAAGCATAAAATAAGCGTCCCTGGGTGGGCTTGAACCACCAACCTTTCGGTTAACAGCCGAACGCGCTAACCAATTGCGCCACAGAGACACCTGTAATAGGCCTGTTCTGTGATGCTGTGCTGGGTTCTGTGATGGTGTGTGTGGTCTGTGCTGGGTTCTGTGATGGTGTGTGTGGTCTGTGATGGTGTGCTGGGTTCTGTGATGGTGTATGGGTTCTGTGATGCTGTGCTGGGTTCTGTGATGGTGTGTGTGGTCTGTGATGGTGTGCTGGGTTCTGTGATGGTCTGTGATGCTGTGCTGGGTTCTGTGATGGGTTCTGTGATGGTGTATGGGTTCTGTGATGGTGTATGGGTTCTGTGATGGTCTGTGATGCTGTGCTGGGTTCTGTGATGGGTTCTGTGATGGTGTATGGGTTCTGTGCTGGGTGAAATAAATGGTTCATATCACGACAGCAGCTCCAAAGTCAGGGGACAATAGCCTTTCACCACCCTTACCTCAGAATAAGGCATCACCAAAATGCCCATACTATTAAAATATAAAACTATTTATCCCATATGGCGAATGGTGTAACAAAAAATTCACAATTTTTTTGTTCAAAAAGTCACACACACTCCAAAATAGTATCAATGGAAACTACAGATCATCCTGCAAAAAATTTCCCCTCGCACAGCTCCATAGACTATAAAAAGCTATGTAGGTCAGAATATGACGATGAAAAAAATTAAACTTTTCCAAAGTTTTTATTTTTATCTGTACTAAAACACAAGAACAAAATATATACAGTAGGGACAATAGGTATTTGATACACTGGAGATTTTGCAGGTTTTCCCACCTATAAAGAATGGAGAGGTCTGTAATATTTATGGTAGGTTCTCTTCAACTGGCAGAGACATAATCTAAAAAAAAAAATCCAGAAAATGACATTGTATGATCTGTAAATAATTAATTTGCATTTTATCGCATGAAATAAGTATTTGATCACCTACAAACCAGCAAGAATTCTCTCACAGACCGGTTAGTTTTTCTTTAAGAAGCCCTCCGACTCTGCACTCATTACCTGTATTAATTGCACCTGTTTGAACGCGTTACCTGTATAAAAGACACACACTCAATCAATTACACTCCAACCTCTCCACCATGCCCAAGACCAAACAGCTGTCTAAGGACACCAGGGACAAAATTGTAGACCAGTACAAGGCTGGAATGGGCTACAGGACAATAGGCCAGCAGCTTGGTGAGAAGGCAACAACTGTTGGAACAAATTATTAGAAAATGGAAGAAACACAAGATGACTGTCAATCTTCCTCGGTCTGGGGCTCCATGCAAGATCTCGCCTCGTAAGGATGATTCTGAGAAAGGTCAGGAATCAGCCCAGAACTACACAGGAGGACCTAGTCATTGACCTGAAGAGAGCTGGGACCACAGTCTCAAAGATTACTGTTAGTAACACACTATGCCGCCATGGATTAAAATCCTGCAAGGCACGCAAGGTCCCCCTGCTCATGCCAGCACATGTCCAGGCCCATTTGAAGTTCGCCAATGACCATCTGGATGATCCTGAGGAGGCATGGGAGAAGGCCATGTGGTCAGATAAGCCCAAAATAGAACTTTTAGGTATCAAGTCCACTTGCGGTGTTTGAAGGAAGAAGAAGGATGAGTACAAGCCAAAGAACACCGTCCCAATCGTGAAGCATGGGGTGGAAACATCATACTTTGGGGGTGCTTTTCTGCAAAGGGGACAGGACGACTGCACCGTATTGAAGGGAGGATGGATGGGGCCATGTATTACAAGATTTTGGCCAACCTCAGTAAGAGCATTGAAAATGGGTCGGGGCTGGGTCTTCCAGCATGGCAATGACCCGAAACACACAGCCAGGGCAACTAAGGAGTGTCACCGTAAGAAGTATTTTGAGGTCCTGGTGTGGCCTAGCCAGTCTCCAGATCTGAACCCAATCGAAAATCTTTGGAGGGAGCTAAAACTCAATGTAGCCCAGCGACAGCCCCAAAACCTGAAAGTTCTGGAGAAGATCTGTGTGGAGGAGTGGGCCAAAATCCCTGTTACAGGGTGTGCAAACCTGGTAAAGAACTGCAGGAAAAGTCAGACCTCTGTAACTGCAAACAAAGGTTTCTGTACCAAATATTAAGTTCTCTTTTTCTTTTGTATTGAATATTTATTTCATGCAAATTAATGCTAATTTATTATTTAAAAGTCATACAATGTGGTTTTCTGGATTTTTTTTTGAGATTCTGTCTCTCACAGTTGAAGTGGACCTACGATAAAAATGACAGACCTCTCTAGTCTTTGTAGGTGGGAAAACTTGCAAAATCGACAATGTATCA
This sequence comes from Bufo gargarizans, assembly GCF_014858855.1. Classification (NCBI taxonomy): domain Eukaryota; kingdom Metazoa; phylum Chordata; class Amphibia; order Anura; family Bufonidae; genus Bufo; species Bufo gargarizans. The sequence continues at coordinate 264,071 of NW_025334745.1, read as the reverse complement.
AATACTTATTTTCCCCACTGTAAATGTGGTATCATTGTAATCACTGACCTGGAGAATGAAGGTGACAAGTTAGTTTTACCACAGAGGAAATGCAGTGAAAACAAAACCATAAAACTGTGGCAGAATTTCATTTTTGTTCCCAATTTCCCCCCACTGCAATTTTTTTTACAGCTTCTCACTGCACCATAGGCAGTAAATGGTGCCGTTAGACAGTACTGTTTGTCCTGCAAAAAAAAAAAATCCCTCATAAAGGGGAATTAGCTCAGATGGTAGAGCGCTCGCTTAGCATGCGAGAGGTAGCGGGATCGATGCCCGCATTCTCCAGCTTATTTTATATTATTCTCATTTATTACATTTGCATTTATTTCTATAGAATGTACTAAAGTATTGTTTAGGACATGTTCACTTTAGAGATAGTCATTGATATAGGAGCAGAACAATGAAAATACCTGAAAAGATGATTGTAACCAAACAGGCCTCCATCCATTCCGGTGTCTGCGTGCAGGACTTTATCTGCTCTTATAAGCAGGATCTGCAACAGTTGTCCTGAACAGAGCCTTCAGTGCACGTGTGAACAACCCCTTATTTCCATCAACAATCACCACCTGCTCAATGTGAGTACCGTTCTTTTCCTATAATGCAGTGTATAGGGTGTTTATTTTGTTGAAGCTGTTTTCAATTAAAGCATTTAAGATAAACTCTGGTGCTCCAAATCAAGGTACCCCAAGGGGTTAATATCCACGCGTGGTAGAGACAGACACTGACACAGGTGGGTCAAAGACAGTCTCTCTTTCCTATTTTATTACAGTAAGTTTAAGCAGTTTATATATCTTCAGGGAGGGCGTTCCTCCACTGAGGCCCATGCATTGTTTCATTGGCTAAAAAGTTAAGAAGAAAAGAGATAACACTTGGCACCTGCGCATTGTGCACTATCTTACATACTTTGGCATGTGAACTAATGTAAACATCTGTGTGCCGGCGCCATCTTGCAATGGCTTCTCACTAATATCAATACTGCATACGTCATATGTGACACCTCGAGGAGGAGCTTTTATAGGCACTGGATATATATATATCATCTAACTAATTGGCTTAAGCATTCTTCTACAGCCCATACATCATTCTTGACACATCTGTGTGGAGAAGAGAGGGGTCTCTGCAGCTTCGTTCCCCCTCCTTTCTCTCTTCAGTGTTGAATAAACAGGCAGCTTGAAGCAAAGATGATATGGAAGAGGCAGTTTCAAGCAGCTACATAGAAATCATCTGGTTTAGTAGTCCTTGAAACAGAATGATATTCACATCTCTATCAATTTGTAATCTATGAGCAATCACAAAGCATATAAACATCAAACAGTGATATGGTTACAGCTGCATATCAGACCATTCGCTAAACAAGCAGGAATGAGTATAAAAACATGATCGGAAAGTCTGTGCCGAAAACATCCAAATTGAAAGCATAAAATGGACGTCCCTGGGTGGGCTTGAACCACCAACCTTTCGGTTAACAGCCGAACGCGCTAACCAATTGCGCCACAGAGACACCTGTATGTGGACTGTTCTGTGATTCTGTGATTCTGTGATTCTGTGATTCTGTGATTCTGTGATTCTGTGATTCTGTGATTCTGTGATTCTGTGATTCTGTGATGGGTTCTGTCATGGTCTGTGATGCTGTGCTGGGTTCTGTCATGGTCTGTGATGCTGTGCTGGGTTCTGTGATGGGTTCTGTGATGGGTTCTGTGATGCTGTGCTGGGTTCTGTGATGGTGTATGGGTTCTGTGATGCTGTGCTGGGTTCTGTGCTTGGTGAAATAAATGGTTCATATCACGACAGCAGCTCCAAAGTCAGGGGACAATAGCCCCTCACCACCCTTACCTCAGAATAAGGCATCACCAAAATGCCTATACTATTAAAATATAAAATTATTTATCCCATATGGCGAATGGTGTAACAAAAAAATTCACCATTTTTTTTGTTCAAAAAGTCACACACACTCCAAAATAGTATCAATGGAAACTACAGATTATCCTGCAAAAAATGACCCCTCGCACAGCTCCATAGACTATAAAAAGCTATGTAGGTCAGAATATGCAGATGAAAAAAAATATATATTTCCAAAGTTTTTATTTTTATCTGTACTAAAACACAAGAACAAAATATATACAGTAGGGACAATAGGTATTTGATACACTGGAGATTTTGCAGGTTTTCCCACCTATAAAGAATGGAGAGTTCTGTAATATTTATGGTAGGTTCTCTTCAACTGGGAGAGACATCATCTAAAAAAAAAATCCAGAAAATTACATTGTATGATCTGTAAATAATTAATTTGCATTTTATTGCATGAAATAAGTATTTGATCACCTACAAACCAGCAAGAATTCTCTCACAGACCTGTTAGTTTTTCTTTAAGAAGCCCTCCGACTCTGCACTCATTACCTGTATTAATTGTACCTGTTTGAACTCGTTACCTGTATAAAAGACACACACTCAATCAATCAGACTCCAACCTCTCCACCATGGCCAAGACCAAACAGCTGTCTAAGGACACCAGGGACAAAATTGTAGACCAGTACAAGGCTGGAATGGGCTACAGGACAATAGGCCAGCAGCTTGGTGAGAAGGCATCAACTGTTGGAGCAAATTATTAGAAAATGGAAGAAACACAAGATGACTGTCAATCTTCCTCGGTCTGGGGCTCCATGCAAGATCTCGCCTCGTAAGGATGATTCTGAGAAAGGTCAGGAATCAGCCCAGAACTACACAGGAGGACCTAGTCATTGACCTGAAGAGAGCTGGGACCACAGTCTCAAAGATTACTGTTAGTAACACACTATGCCGCCATGGCTTAAAATCCTGCAAGGCACGCAAGGTCCCCCTGCTCATGCCAGCACATGTCCAGGCCCGTTTGAAGTTCGCCAATGACCATCTGGATGATCCTGAGGAGGCATGGGAGAAGGCCATGTGGTCAGATAAGCCCAAAATAGAACTTTTAGGTATCAAGTCCACTTGCAGTGTTTGGAGGAAGAAGAAGGATGAGTACAAGCCAAAGAACACCGTCCCAATCGTGAAGCATGGGGTGGAAACATCATACTTTGGGGGTGCTTTTCTGCAAAGAGGACAGGACGACTGCACCGTATTGAAGGGAGAATGGATGAGATCATGTATTACAAGATTTTGGCCAACAACCTCCTTCCCTCAGTAAGAGCATTGAAAATGGGTCGGGGCTGGGTCTTCCAGCATGGCAATGATACAAAACACACAGCCAGGGCAACTAAGGAGTGTCACCGTAAGAAGTATTTTGAGGTCCTGGTGTGGCCTAGCCAGTCTCCAGCCCTGAACCCAATCGAAAATCTTTGGAGGGAGCTGAAACTCAATGTAGCCCAGCGACAGCCCCAAAACCTTAAAGTTCTGGAGAAGATCTGTATGGAGGAGTGGGCCAAAATCCCTGTTGCAGTGTGTGCAAACCTGGTAAAGAACTGCAGGAAAAGTCAGACCTCTGTAACTGCAAACAAAGGTTTCTGTACCAAATATTAAGTTCTCTTTTTCTTTTGTATCGAATATTTATTTAATGCAACAAAATGCAAATTTATTATTTAAAAGTCATACAATGTGTTTTTCTGGATTTTTTTTTTTTAGATTCTGTCTCTCACAGTTGAAGTGGACCTACGATAAAAATGACAGACCTCTCTAGTCTTTGTAGGTGGGAAAACTTGCAAAATCGACAATGTATCAAATACTTTTTTTCCTCACTGTAAATGTGGTATCATAGTAATCACTGACCTGGAGAATGGAGGTGACAAGTTAGTTTTACCACAGAGGAAATGCAGTGAAAATAAAACCATAAAACTTTGGCAGAATTTCATTTTTGTTCCCAATTTCACCCCACTGCAATTTTTTAACGGCTTCTCACTGCACCATAGGCAGTAAATGGTGCCGTTAGACAGTACTGTTTGTCCCGCAAAAAACCCCAATCCCTCATAAAGGGGAATTAGCTCAGATGGTAGAGCGCTCGCTTAGCATGCGAGAGGTAGCGGGATCGATGCCCGCATTCTCCAGTTTATTTTATATTATTCTTATTTATTACATTTGCATTTACTTCTATAGAATGTACTAAAGTATTGTTTAGGACATGTTCACTTTAGAGATAGTCACTGATATAGGAGCAGAACAATGAAAATAACTGAAATGATGATTGTAACCAAACAGGCCTCCGTCCATTCCGGTGTCTGCGTGCAGGACTTTATCTGCTCTTATAAGCAGGATCTGCAACAGTTCTCCTGGACAGAGCCTTCAGTGCACGTGTGAACAACCCCTTATTTCCATCAACAATCACCACCTGCTCAATGTGAGTACCGTTCTTTTCCCATAATGCAGTGTATAGGGTGTTGATTTGTAATCCATGAACAATCACAAAGCATGTAAACATCAAACAGTGATATGGTTACAGCTGCACCGTATATCAGACCATTCGCTGAACAAGCAGGAATGAGTATAAAAACATGATCGGAAAGTCTGTGCCAAAAACATCCAAATGAAAGCATAATGTGAGCGTCCCTGGGTGGGCTTGAACCACCAACCTTTCGGTTAACAGCCGAACGCGCTAACCAATTGCGCCACAGAGACACATGTATGTGATCTGTTCTGTAAGTGTGTGTGTGTGTGTGTGTGTGTGTGTGTGTGTGTGTGTGTGTGTGTGTGTGTGTGTGTGTGTGTGTGTGTGTGTGTGTGTGTGTGTGTGTGTGTGTGTGTGTGTGTGTGGTGTGTGTGGTGTGTGTGTGTGTTCTGTGATGGTGTGTGTGTGGTCTGTTCTGTGGTGTGTGTGGTGTGTGTGTGTGTTCTGTGATGGTGTGTGTGTGGTCTGTTCTGTGATGGTGTGTGTGTGGTCTGTTCTGTGATGGTGTGTGTGTGGTCTGTTCTGTGATGGTGTGTGTGTGGTCTGTTCTGTGATGGTGTGTGTGTGGTCTGTTCTGTGATGGTGTGTGTGTGGTCTGTTCTGTGATGGTGTGTGTGTGGTCTGTTCTGTGATGGTGTGTGTGTGGCCTGTTCTGTGATGGTGTGTGTGTGTGTGTGGCCTGTTCTGTGATGGTGTGTGTGTGTGTGGCCTGTTCTGTGATGGTGTGTGTGTGTGGCCTGTTCTGTGATGGTGTGTGTGTGGCCTGTTCTGTGATGGTGTGTGTGTGTGTGGCCTGTTCTGTGATGGTGTGTGTGTGTGTGTGGCCTGTTCTGTGATGGTGTGTGTGTGTGTGTGTGGCCTGTTCTGTGATGGTGTGTGTGTGGCCTGTTCTGTGATGGTGTGTGTGTGGCCTGTTCTGTGATGGTGTGTGTGTGTGTGGCCTGTTCTGTGATGGTGTGTGTGTGTGTGGCCTGTTCTGTGATGGTGTGTGTGTGTGGCCTGTTCTGTGATGGTGTGTGTGTGTGTGTGGCCTGTTCTGTGATGGTGTGTGTGTGTGTGTGTGGCCTGTTCTGTGATGGTGTGTGTGTGGCCTGTTCTGTGATGGTGTGTGTGTGTGGCCTGTTCTGTGATGGTGTGTGTGTGTGTGGCCTGTTCTGTGATGGTGTGTGTGTGGCCTGTTCTGTGATGGTGTGTGTGTGTGGCCTGTTCTGTGATGGTGTGTGTGTGTGGCCTGTTCTGTGATGGTGTGTGTGTGGCCTGTTCTGTGATGGTGTGTGTGTGTGTGTGTGTGGCCTGTTCTGTGATGGTGTGTGTGTGGCCTGTTCTGTGATGGTGTGTGTGGCCTGTTCTGTGATGGTGTGTGTGTGTGTGTGGCCTGTTCTGTGATGGTGTGTGTGTGGCCTGTTCTGTGATGGTGTGTGTGTGTGTGGCCTGTTCTGTGATGGTGTGTGTGTGTGTGTGGCCTGTTCTGTGATGGTGTGTGTGTGGCCTGTTCTGTGATGGTGTGTGTGTGTGTGTGTGTGGCCTGTTCTGTGATGGTGTGTGTGTGGCCTGTTCTGTGATGGTGTGTGTGTGTGTGGCCTGTTCTGTGATGGTGTGTGTGTGTGGCCTGTTCTGTGATGGTGTGTGTATGAGGCAGTGTATGGCTATTGGATGAGAATGGTTATGTTTGTCCATCTCTTGTTTAAGCAATTACTCCTTTCTTAGACCCCACCATGCTAGGAGCACCATCAGTTGTCACACTGGCTAGTTTAGCCCAATCCAGCTCCAAACCATTCACAGTTTGGGAAACCTTTTCATAGATATCCTCTCCTGTAGTTGTTCCTTTGATGCTTTGCAGTGCAGCAAGCTCTTCTGTTACTTATTTGGGGAGGGCTGGCAGCCTTAAGCCTGGGGGGCAAGTTCAGTCAAGTGGCCCATTGAACCATTCACCAGCACAGCCCAATTAGTGCCCGCCACCGCTACCCAATTTGTGCCTACCACCACGGCCCAATCAGTGGCCGCCACCACGGCCCAATCAGTGCTTGCCACCGCTACCCATCTAGTGCCTGCCACCGCTGCCCATCTAGTGCCCGCCACCGCTACCCAATTAGTGCCTACCACCACGGCCCAATCAGTGGCCGCCACCACGGCCCAATCAGTGCTTGCCACCGCTACCCATCTAGTGCCTGCCACCGCTGCCCATCTAGTGCCGGCCACCGCTGCCCATCTAGTGCCGGCCACCGCTGCCCAATTAGTGCCCGCCACCGCTGCCCAATTAGTGCCTACCACCACGGCCCAATCAGTGGCCGCCACCACGGCCCAATCAGTGCTTGCCACCGCTACCCATCTAGTGCCTGCCACCGCTGCCCATCTAGTGCCGGCCACCGCTGCCCAATTAGTGCCTGCCACCGCTGCCCAATTAGTGCCTGCCACCATGGCCCAATTAGTGCCTGCCACCATGGCCCAAATATTGCCTGCCAACGCTGCCCATCTAGTGCCTGCCACTGCTGCCAAATTAGTACCCGCCACCACGGCCCAATCAGTGCCCACCACCATGGCCCAATAAGTGCCTGCCACCGCGGCCTAATCAGTGCCCGCCACCACGGCCCAATTAGTGCCCATGGGATGTGGGGGTCATCTGGGGTCTCACCTCAGCCTTGATTGAACAACCTCTTTGGGGGGGGATGATGCTGCCTTCTTCCAAGGCTAAGGTGCCTTCTTCCAAGCTGCCTCTCCTCTTCTTGCTCAAGTCACTGCACTGTGATGTCTGCTGTCACGTCTCCCTCTTTCTCTCCCACGAGCCAGCGCCCAACGTTCACTGCACAAGATACCGCGCAAATCACATCCAGCAGGCCCCTCCCACATGGCCCCTCTCTCTCTTCCACCAATGATAGGCTGGCTGCCGACCGTCCGTCTCTTAAGTTGGGGGGAAAAAAGTAACGGACAGGCATGGCTGGCTGGATAAATGTCCCCGGCGGTGGCGGGCAGGATAAATGTCTGCGGAGGTGGCGAGCGGGATAAATGTCCTCGGCGCAGGATAAATGTCCGTGGAGGTGGCGCGCCAGATAAATGTCCTCGCCGGGCCGCATGTGGCCCGTGGGCCATAGTTTAAGGACCCCTGATCTGGATGATCCAGAGGAAGCATGGGAGAAGGCCATGTGATCAGATGAGACCTAAATAGAACTTTTTGGTATCAACTCCACTCGTCGTGTTTGAAGGAAGAAGAAGGATGAGTACAAGCCAAAGAACATCGTCCCAATCGTGAAGCATGGGGTGGAAACATCATACTTTGGGGGTGTTTTTCTGCAAAGGGGACAGGACGACTGCACCGTAATGAAGGGAGAATGGATGAGATCATGTATTACAAGATTTTAGCCAACAACCTCCTTCCCTCAGTAAGAGCATTGAAAATGGGTCGGGGCTGGGTCTTCCAGCATGGCAATGACACAAAACACACAGCCAGGGCAACTAAGGAGTGTCACCGTAAGAAGTATTTCGAGGTCCTGGTGTGGCCTAGCCAGTCTCCAGCCCTGAACCCAATCGAAAATCTTTGGAGGGAGCTGAAACTCATTGTAGCCCAGCGACAGCCCCAAAAACTGAAAGTTCTGGAGAAGATCTGTTTGGAGGAGTGGGCCAAAATCCCTGTTTCATTTTTGTTCCCAATTTCATCCCTTAGGATTTTTTTTTACAGCTTCTCACTGCACCATAGGCAGTAAATGGTGCCATTAGACCAGGGGTGCACAACCTTTTCTGGTTGGGGGCCACATGTTCAGCCTGAACCAATTACAAGGGCCAAAAATAAAACTTAAAATGGTATTACCAACTGAAATACTGTATTTATGGCATATTGAACATACCATTAATGTCTATTTACACGTCTAGTACTCCCACCTAAATGGGAGAATACATGAAGGATACATATGAGCATTCACAAGACATAGAAATACATGTCTTTTACCAGATGGTTGAGGGCCGCACAGAATGGTATCGAGGGCCGCATGTGGCCCCCGGGCCGCAGGTTGTGCACCCCTGCATTACACAGTACTGTTTGTTCCGCAAAAAAACCCAATCCCTCATAAAGGGGAATTAGCTCAGATGGTAGAGCGCTCGCTTAGCATGCGAGAGGTAGCGGGATCGATGCCCGCATTCTCCAGCTTATTTTATATTATTCTCATTTATTACATTTGCATTTATTTCTATAGAATGTACTAAAGTATTGTTTAGGACATGTTCACTTTAGAGATAGTCACTGATATAGGAGCAGAACAATGAAAATAACTGAAAAGATGATTGTAACCAAACAGGCCTCCGTCCATTCCGGTGTCTGCGTGCAGGACTTTATCTGCTCTTATAAGCAGGATCTGCAACAGTTCTCCTGGACAGAGCCTTCAGTGCACGTGTGAACAACCCCTTATTTCCACGAACAATCACCACCTGCTCAATGTGAGTACCGTTCTTTTCCTATAATGCAGTGTATAGGGTGTTGATTTGTAATCCATGAACAATCACAAAGCATGTAAACATCAAACAGTGATATGGTTACAGCTGCACCGTATATCAGACCATTCGCTGAACAAGCAGGAATGAGTATAAAAACATGATCGGAAAGTCTGTGCCAAAAACATCTAAATTAAAAGCATAAAATGAGCGTCCCTGGGTGGGCTTGAACCACCAACCTTTCGGTTAACAGCCGAACGCGCTAACCAATTGCGCCACAGAGACACCTGTTGGTGGTGTGGTCTGTTCGGTGGTGTGGTCTGTTCGGTGGTGTGGTCTGTTCGGTGGTGTGGTCTGTTCGGTGGTGTGGTCTGTTCTGTGGTGGTCTGTTCTGTGGTGGTCTGTTCTGTGATGGTCTGTCCTGTGATGGTCTGTTCTGTGATGGTCTGTTCTGTGATGGTCTGTTCTGTGATGGTCTGTCCTGTGATGGTCTGTCCTGTGATGGTCTGTCCTGTGATGGTCTGTCCTGTGATGGTCTGTCCTGTGATGGTCTGTCCTGTGATGGTCTGTCCTGTGATGGTCTGTCCTGTGATGGTGTGTGGTCTGTTCTGTAATGGTGTGTGGTCTGTTCTGTGCTTGGTGAACTGAATGGTTCATATCACGTCAGCAGCTCCTAAGTGAGGGGACAGTAACCACTGGCACGTCCAGCTGTTGTGAACCTGCATGCACACTTGCTTGGCTGTTCTCAATGGAGCATGCTGGGGGCTATACTTTAACAGCTGGAATGCCAGAGGTTCCTGCCCCCCCCGTCTTAAGCCTTACTTGCATTTAACCCTTTGCCGACCTCCAGCATCGGTTTTTAAAAATGGCACCTGCAGAGCCTTAGCCACCAGTTTTCTGCCATTTTAAAGAGCAGACACCCAGGGCTTATGTCTGTGAATGACAATAACGCCGATCGTACACATTTAACCCCTCAGATGCCGTGGTGAAATGTGATCTCCAACCTACATTTATGGCGGAAGTCCCGTGTTTAAAAATGGCTCCTGCTCGCTCGCAAACCTTATTCAGCAGGTTTCTGCTATTTTAAAGGGAGTCTGTCACCACATTTTAGCATGTTAGACCGTTAAAATAGGGTTATGTGATCCACCCAGAACATAAAAACTGTACCTTTGTGGTAGAAAACGGACTTTTCTTTTTGCCGAAAATGAACTTATAAGATTATGTTCTGAGCCCTCTCAAGTGCCCAGGGCGGTCTCTCAATCCTCGGAGCCCCAGGCAGGCACCTCCTAAACGGCTCATAACCCCGCCCGCCGTGCGCCTCTGCCCGCCCGTTTACTCCCCTCCCCTGTCCTTTTCCACTGCGACTGTGCGGTCCAAATCGTAGCGGGCGCATGCGCAAGGCGATGCCCGCTCCTGACAGGGCATCGCAATAGCTACTGCGCATGCGCCCGCTACGATTTGGACCGCACAGCCGCAGTGGAAAAGGACAGGGGAGGGGAGTAAACGGGCGGCAGAGGCGCACAGAGGGCGGGTTTATGAGCCGTTTAGGAGGTGCCTGCCTGGGGCTCCGAGGATTGAGAGACCGCCCTGGGCACTTGAGAGGGCTCAGAACATAATCTTATAACTTCATTTTCGGCAAAAAGAAAAGTCCGTTTTCTACCACAAAGGTACCGTTTTTATGTTCTGGCTGGATCACATAACCCTATTTTAACGGTCTAACATGCTAAAACGTGGTGACAGACTCCCTTTAAACAGCAGACAACCAGGGCTTATGTCTGCGAAACAACAATAATGCCAATCGTACACATTTAACCCCTCAGATGCAGTAGTCAAATGTGACCACTGTATCTCACAGCTGAAAACAGAGGAACTGTTCATTTGCTGCGAAAGGCCTGAGCTTACTGGAGACTATCTGAGTTTTACTGGTATATTCCAAAATAGTCCTGCAGATGTCAGCACTACATTGGAACATACAGAAGTTTAGTGATGCGCTGACAATTGCATGTCGTTAGACCATTGGGGGCCGTAAAAAAGTTAAAAATTCGAATCACCCCCCCCCCCTTCCCCCCATCACTGCGTCCCAAAATGCCCATACTAAAATATCAGTTTTACCGCAGAGGAAATGCAGTGAAAACACAAAAACCCATAAAACTTTGGCAGAATTGAATTTTTGTTCCAAATTTCACCCCTTTGGAATTTTTTTTATTCCAGCTTCCCACTACATCATATGCAACAATAAATAGGGCCATTAGAGAGTACAACTTGCCCTGCAAAAAAACAAGCCCTTATAAAGCTATGTGAACCGAAAAATAAAAAAGATATGGCTCCGGGAATGCAGGGAGTAAAAAACCACAACGCAAAAAATAAAAAATTGTAAGGTCTTGAAGGGGTTAAAACGGTTAAACTGTCTTGTTTATTTTTTTTCTCATCGGAAGGGGAATTAGCTCAGATGGTAGAGCGCTCGCTTAGCATGCGAGAGGTAGCGGGATCGATGCCCGCATTCTCCAATGGTATGGTTTTTAAAAATATTATAACAGAATTTTTTTGAAATGATGTCTTCTTAAACGTAACAATTCCATTTATACAACTGGAATTTGTTTTGCGTCCGATATAAAACCTAAGGAAAAAGCCTAAAAATGATAAAATTGCTTATGAAAAATTTACCTCTCGCTTGTCAATGTAAGAAATATCCTTTTTATAAAACTGTATATGTATAATTCGCAACCCGCTTATAGTTAAGTTTTGGAAAAGCATTCAGAGAATGCGAGGATCAATACCGCTACCTCTCGCACAGTGGCGTAGGGATCGCCATAGCAACCATAGCAGTGGCTATGGGGCCCTACGCCACTGGGGGCCCGCCCGTCCGGACCGCATCATTTTTTTTTTTTTTAATACATTACAGCACTCACAGGCAGCCAGGGCCGACCGCCCGCCCAGTGTAGTGGACGGGGCGCGGGCGGTCCAACATGAGGTAGGCCGGTGGATGCGGTGGAGGGGGCCGGAACGGGGGCGTAGCGGAGGCGGAGCCAGGCTGGCACCAGCGCCGACCGCAGTGCAGGAAAGGAATGAATTTCCCCGCCCCCTCCACCGCCTGAGTCCGCCTCCTGAGTCCTCCCACCCAGTCCCTCTAGTTAGTAGGAGGCGGACTCAGGTGGTGAGTGCGTCCATGTATGTTGTGAATGCGTGTATGAGTGCGTCCATATATGTGGTGAGTGCGTCCATGTATGTGGCGAGTGTGTGTATGAGTGCGTCCATTAAGTTTGGGAGGGGCCCAGTACAAAAATTTGCTGTGGGGCCCAGTCAGTTCTAGCTACGCCCCTGCTCTCGCATGCTAAGCGAGCGCTCTACCATTCGAGCTAATTCCCCTTTTTGTGAGTACAGCTTTTAGAGACAAAAAAACCCCAGCTCCTTCACTAGAAGACAAACATCCAAACCAGGGAAAACAACAAAAACATTTGTAAAAAAAAATAATCTTGGAAAACCCTTTTAAATGATAATATATACTAGGATGGCATACCCATGCCCATAAAAATATGTTTTTATTCATCCAGAGATAAAAAAAAAACAAAAAATGTATTACAAACAAACCACAAACCACAGCCCATTAATATGGTCTTCCCAGAGAGAAAAAAAAAAAAGTGATAGAAATCCTAAAAAGTGATAAAATTAGGACTCTATGCTTAATAAAAAAAATTCTAATTGAAATGTCAGTATAAGAAAGTTCCTTTTTAAAAAAAAAATTGTATATTTAATGTTAAGTTTCTTCACAGTGGAAAAAAAAGTGTTTGGAGAATGCGGGCATCGATCCCGCTACCTCTCGCATGCTAAGCGAGCGCTCTACCATCTGAGCTAATTCCCCTTTCTGGCAGCAGGGGTGTGGAGTGCAGCTTTAAGAGACACAAAACCACGCGCACATGGCATTGGTGGCAGTTTGGTGCCGTCTCCACAACAGGACAACACAACCGTGTAATGGGTTTTCTCGTGTCCTGAGGTTTCACAGTTACGGTTTTTGCTCCACTCACATAAGCAGCTCTGTTTGATGGAACCTCAAAGGTTGACAGGACGTCATCCATATTCCCAATCTGGCCTATTTCATAGCCATTTTTCTTTCTTGCATCAATGATAAATTTGTGAAAAGACACAATCTTGGACTCATATTCTGGAGGCATTTTGTGCGCAATTCTAGTTTTGGTGCAGATAGCAAGGTCACATCTCCTCATGAAGCTGTAGCACCATGATGGGATCCAGTGAACTCGTCAATGCCCTTCTCTGCAGCAAGACGCTTGGCTCCATATATGATCACTTTTGTAGATACTCAAAAGCCGTTGTTCCTGTGACGTGTGATCCACTCTTTCGTTTCCACGTCTATCTGTGGCCATTTTGCAGCACGTCCTCCAAAAGTGTGTTCACTTTTATCTGCTTTCTGCAGCTGATCCTCCTGTTTCCTCCACATTTTTTCAGTTGGAGGAGGCCCAAAATGTCTCTCAGCTGCTCTATTTCCATGTTCTTTGGCGTCTTTTATCACCTCCAGTTTAAAAGGGATCTTATATGAAAGCGTTTTCTGCTTTGAAAACTGAATGCAGCACTGTATTCTTCATAGTTATGGGGGATCTGTGGGTGACTCTGTTTTTGGGGATCTGTAGATGACACACTGTTATGAGGGGATCTGTGGATGACACACTGTTATGGGGGATCTGTGGATGACGCACTGTTATGGGGGATCTGTGGATGACGCACTGTTATGGGGGATCTGTGGATGACGCACTGTTATGGGGGGATCTGTGGACGACGCACTGTTATGGGGGATCTGTGGATGACACTGTTATGGGGGATCTGTGGATGACACTGTTATGGGGGATCTGTGGATGACACGGTTATGGGGGATCTGTGGATGACACTGTTATGGGGGATCTGTGGATGACACTGTTATGGGGGATCTGTGGATGACACGGTTATGGGGGATCTGTGGATGACACACTGTTATGGGGGAACTGTAGACGACGCACTGTTATGGGGGATCTGTGGACAACGCACTGTTATGAGGGATCTGTGGATGACGCACTGTTATGGGGATCTGTGGATGACACTGTTATGGGGGATCTGTGGATGACACTGTTATGGGGGATCTGTGGATGACACTGTTATGGGGATCTGTGGATGACACTGTTATGGGGATCTGTGGATTACGCACTGTTATGGGGGATCTGTGGATGACACACTGTTATGGGGGATCTGTGGATGACACTTTTATGGGGATCTGTGGATTATGCACTGTTATGGGGGATCTGTGGATGACACTGTTATGGGGATCTGTGGATTACCCACTGTTATGGGGGATCTGTGGATGACACTGTTATAGGGATCTGTGGATGACACTGTTATGGGGATCTGTGGATGACACTGTTATGGGGATCTGTGTATGACACTGTTATGGGGATCTGTGGATGACACTGTTATGGGGGATCTGTGGATGACACTGTTATGGGGATCTGTGGATGACACTGTTATGGGGATCTGTGGATGACACTGTTATAGGGATCTGTGGATGACACTGTTATGGGGATCTGTGGATTACGCACTGTTATGGGGGATCTGTGGATGACACTTTTATGGGGGATCTGTGGATTATGCACTGTTATGGGGGATCTGTGGATGACACTGTTATGGGGATCTGTGGATGACACTGTTATGGGGATCTGTGGATGACACTGTTATGGGGATCTGTGGATGACACACTGTTATAGGGATCTGTGGATGACACTGTTATGGGGATCTGTGGATTACGCACTGTTATGGGGGATCTGTGGATGACACTTTTATGGGGGATCTGTGGATTATGCACTGTTATGGGGGATCTGTGGATGACACTGTTATGGGGATCTGTGGATGACACTGTTATGGGGATCTGTGGATGACACTGTTATGGGGATCTGTGGATGACACACTGTTATAGGGATCTGTGGATGACACACTGTTATGGGGGATCTGTGGATTACGCACTGTTATGGGGGATCTGTGGATGACACTTTTATTGGGGGATATGTGGATAACACTCTGTTATGGCGGATCTGTGGATGATGAACTGTTAGGCTGGGTTCACATGGGCGAGATTTCCGCGTGGGTGCAATGCGTGAGGTGAACACATTGCACCCGCACTGAATCCGGACCCATTCATTTCTATGGGGCTGTGCACATGAGCGGTGATTTTCCTCTGGATAGATCATCAGCTTCTGATCGGCCGGAGTTCCGGGTCCCGGGTGTCGGACCCCCGCCGATCAGAAGCTGATGATCTATCCAGTGGATAGATCATCAGTTAAAACAAAGTGCAGAACCCCTTTAATATTTTTTTTAATATATTTTTTAACCCTCAATTGACCTTCTACTAAGCATTCTGTATTCAGAATGCTATTATTTTCCCTTATAACCATGTTATAAGGGAAAATAATAACATCTACACAAACCTGAACTTCAGTGAAGAGGTTCGGGTCTGGGTACCACAGTCAGTTTTTTATCACGCGCGTGCAAAACACATTGCACCAGCACGGTAAAAACTGAACAACGGAGCGCAATTGCAGTCAAAACTGACTGAAACTGCGTACCTACTCGCGCGGGTTTGACGCAATGCACCCCGGACGCATCCTGAGCCAAAACGTGACGCCCGTGTGACTATAACCCCAATCATCCTAAAGAATACCATACTCCTCACAAGGAAATGTAGATGGTCGGCACTACCCAGGACACTATCGAAGTCCAGATTAGCGGGGGCACAAACAATGGGGTTGCCCAGGGGAGGAAAACAACATGAAGAAAGATCAGAACCCTAAAGATGCAATCCACGGCACTCACCCGATTAATAGAAAATCGCTTTATTCAGATCAATGCACCATGCGGGGAAATAGTACTCCACAGATGCTGCCGGCCGCCGCTTCGTGTCGTCTGACGCTTTCTCGAGGCCTCTAAAGAATACACCAATGTACTGTAGATACTGTGCAATGGTGTATTCTTAAGGATGAGGGGGGTTATAGTCACATTAAATATAAACACTGTCTAGGGACTGTACCAATATTGGCTTAAGTGTTTATGTTGAATATAACTATAACCCCCCTCATCCATAGGAATCCACCCATATACTGCAGTGTTCCTATGGATGAGGGGGTTATGGTCATATTTAATATAAACACCGTACAGGGACTGTTCTGTAATTGGCATGTGTTTATATTAAATATGACTGTAAAACCACTCGCCCATAGGAACCCGCCCTTGGAGCAGGTGTCGGAAGATGGCATGTTATAGAGCAGCAGGAGCTGAGCAGATTAAGATAGAAGTGAATGGGGCTGCGTGAAAATCGTAAGCATCTGCAAGCAAGTGCGGATGCGGATGGGTCATGTGATGGACCATGTGATGAGCGCAGTGACATCACCAAAGGCACTGTGGATCATGTGATGGACCATGTGATGAGCGCAGTGACGTCACCAAAAGTCCTGATGGATCATGTGATGGACCATGTGATGAGCGCAGTGACGTCACCAAAAGTCCTGATGGATCATGTGATGGATCATGTGAAAGTCCTGATGGATCATGTGATGGACCATGTGATGAGCGCAGTGACGTCACCAAAGGCCCTGATGGATCATGTGATGGACCATGTGATGAGCACAGCGACGTCACCAAAAGTCCTGATGGATCATGTGATGGACCATGTGATGAGCACCGTGACGTCACCAAAGGTCCTTTTCTCCCAGGTCCTCGAAGAAGAAGACAAGGCGGGCTGCGCAAACAAGTGAATGAGGCGAGTTAATTTTATTTATTTTTTTAACCCCTCCATCCCTAATTTACTTTGCATTCTGTATTCAGAATGCTATTATTTTCCCTTATAACCATGTAATAAGTGAAAATAATAAAATTTACACAACACCGATCCCAAACCCGAACTTTTGTGAAGAAGTCCGGGTTTGGGTCTGAGTACCAAATATGCCGATTTTTCTCAAGCGCATGCAAAACGCATTAAAACGCTTTGCACTGTCGAGGTCAAATCGCGCATTTTCCCGCGACGCACCCGCATCCTATCCGGCCCTCACACGCGACGCCCGTGTGAAAGAGGCCTAAAGCCGAAAATGAGCAGAAATTTTAATGAATGAAATACAAGTTCTACAGAATCTTTTCCACAAAACGATATATCCGTCTGCTCAGCTCCTCCTGCTCTATAACATGCCGTGTCCAGATCAATTCGCATTTTCATGGTGACAGGTACCCTTTAAAATTCTCCACCATCTTTGGACCCTTTCTATTTTAGGAATGTCTTTTTGTAGGTGGGGTCTCTACACAGTACTTCAGATATGGTCTCACTTGAGCTCTATACAGCGGTATTATTTCACGTTTTTATAGAAAATAATAAAAAATATATTATTGAATTGCACTATTCACATGAAAAAACAGGAAACGCCACTTTAAGAGCACTTTATAGTCTACTCATCTTTTTCGCTGAGATGTGATTAATCACCACGATGACACGGCCGAGCTGCTGTTTGGCAGGCGCACATCTGTTTTCCCTCCACCCTTAGACCTTTCCTCTCCTGTGCTGCGACTATAGAAGCAGAGACCGTCTGGCAGAATTCAGACGTCTGCACATCTGGGTTGTGGGATCAACGTTCCGATAAACAGGAGCCTCCAGAGGGAAAATAAAGAGGCGTCACAGTCTCAAGAGCGACCGGTAAGGAAAGACGATAAGACGTTGACGAGGGTTAGTAAATACGGTGCGAAACCTGGAAACAATATTATAATGGGTTCTAGCTTCTTATTGTATACGGAGGAGAAAAGGGAGTGGGTTTTATTCCTTACATTGTGTCTTGACAGTTTTCTCAAAGCATTTGTATAATTTAGGGCTCATGCACACGATCGTTGTCGTTTTGCGGTCCGTTTTTCACTGATTTGTTTTTTGGTATCTGAGCTTTTTTTCCCTCAGATTTAAGTCCTCTTCTGTTCCGTTATTCCAGAAAACATATTTGTATGGTTTCCGTATGCAGATCGGAAACGGAAACAGTAGCTTATTAATCAGCAAACATGTAGCATTTCTACAGTATGGATCCGCAAAATACGGATATCCTACGGATGTGTTCCGTGTGCGTTCTGTATTTTTTGCAGACCCATTGACTTGAATGGGGCCCCGGACAACGATTTGTGGACAATAATATGACATGCACTACTTTTTTGCGGAACGGAAATATACGGAAATGGAATGCACACTGAGTACCTTCTGTTGTTTTTGCGGACCCGTTGTAGTGAATGGTTCCGCATACGGTCAGCAAAATAAACAGAACGGAAGCGGAAAGAAAATACGTCCGTGTGCATGAGCCCTTAGTCTTATCATAAAGATGAAGTAGAAAGAATCCAGGATATTGTATTCGACTGATAACTCTTAGGCCTCGTGCACACGACCATTGTGTGTTTTGTGGTCCGCAAATTGCGGATCCGCAAAACACAGATGGCGTCCGTGTGTGTTCCGCAATTTGCGGAACGGCACGGACAGCCATTGATATAATTGCCTATTCTTGTCCGTTTTGCGGACAAGAATAGGACAGGTTATGTTTTTTTTGCGGGGCCACATGCTGTCCGCATCTTTTGCGGCACCATTGAAGTGAATGGGTCCGCATCCAAGCCGCAAAAACTGCGGCTCGGATGCGGACCAAAACAACGGTCGTGTGCATGAGGCCTTAGATTCCGCTGCAGATATTTTATCCATCGTGGGGGATGAGATTTGTTAAAATCTTGTCCACTTTGCTGCAAATGTAAACATTGTAGATTTTCAGCACACACATGTCCTGTGCCCCAACCTGTCAGTTTTTGCAAAAATCACTGCATAAGCTTTTTTTGCATTTCAGCATAGCCTAAGCCCAGGAGATAGATTCTCCTAGCCCTGAGATGGCTAGCCTCCGGCACTCCAGCTGTGGTAAAACTACAACTCCCAAGATGTGCACTTGCTTGGCTGTTCTCAGAACTCCTTAGAAATGAATGGAGCATGCTGGGAGTCGTAGTTTCACTATAGCCGGAGGTTAGCCACCACTGTCCGAGGGTAGAGAGAATGGGGGTGATTTATCAAACTGGCGTGAAGTAGAACCGGCTCAGTTGCCCATAGCAACCAATTATTCCACTTTTTATTTTCTCAGAGCTCCTTTGGAAAAGGAAAGGCGGAGTCTGATTGGTTTAGGCAACTAAGTCCGTTTTCCTTCACACCAGTTTGATAAATCTGCCCCAGTATGTTGACATTTACCCAGCAGACTGTCCCTTTCATTTGTTCAATAAGAAGTTTTTTCCTGGATTCTTACGTTTTACCAGAATAGCCATCCAATAATGAGGCTTGGCGCGACACTTGGCGCTGATTCATGCGTACAATGGCGTCTCGGCCAGCAGACACATATTTGACCAGGAAGCAGGAAGGCCGGGTGTTGATTTTTATACCACATACAAAAAATGTTCTATTTTAAAAATGGCAGCAAAATAGGTCTCATATTTTGGATTGGAACACACAAGACATAGGAAATAAGGCTCTGTTCACATTTCCATCAACCCGACCCTTTATTTTCTAACACATCAAGCAAATGCACTGTAAGGCAGGGGCTACACGGCCACAGTGGTCACGGCCAGGATCGCTGAGCAGCGGTGATCCCATAGAAATTAATAGGATCGCCGCAGCAGTCGCAGCTGTGTTGGATTTCTTGCGACTGCCGCAGCGATCCCATTCATTCCTATGGGATCACTGCTGCTCAGCGATCCTGGCCATGACCAGTGTGGCCGTGTTGCCCTTGCCTAAAAACTGATCCTAAGGCCCCTTTTACATGGGTGTTGTGGGAAAATGTGCGGGTGCGTTGCGGGAACACCCGCGATTTTTCCACGCGAGTGCAAAACATTGTCATGCGTTTTGCACTCTCGTGAGAAAAATCGGCATGTTTGGTACCCAAACCCGAACTTCTTCACAGAAGTTTAGGCTTGGGATCGGTGTTCTGTAGATTGTATTATTTTCCCTTATAACATGGTTATAAGGGAAAATAATAGCATTCTGAATACAGAATGCATAGTACAATAGCGCTGGAGGGGTTAAAAAAATAAAATAAAAAATTTAACTCACCTTAGTCCACTTGCTCGCGTAGCCGGCATCTCCTTCTGTCTTCATCTGAGCTTTTTGTAGCAACAAGGACCTTTGGTGATGTCACAGTCATCACATGATCCATCACCATGGTAAAAGATCATGTGATGGATCATGTGATGACCGGAGTGACGTCACCACAGGTCCTGTTCATGTAATTAATGCTCACCACAGGTCCTGTTCAGCAAAGGATACAGAAGGAGATGTCGGGCTACACGAACAAGTGGACTAAGGTGAGTTAAATAATTTTATTTATTTTTTTAGCCCCTCCAGCGCTATTGTACTATGTATTCTGTATTCAGAATGCTATTTTCCCTTATAACCATGTTATAAGGGAAAATAATAATGATCGGGTCTCCATCCCGATCGTCTCCTAGCAACCGTGCGTGAAGATCGCACTGCATCCGCACTTGCTTGCGGATGCTTGCGATTTTCACGCAACCCCATTCACTTCTATGGGGCTTGCGTTGCGTGGATTATCGCACCGCAACGCACAAAGAGGAGCATGCTGCGATTTTCACACAACGCATAAGTGATGCATGAAAATCACCGCTCATGTGAACAGCCCCATAGAAATGAATGGGTCCTGATTCAGTGCGGGTGCAATGCGTTCATCTCACGCATCGCATCCACGCGGAATACTCGCCCGTGTGAAAGGGGCCTAACAGATGCAAAATGGAAGCCTTCTGCTTTCCACCAGGTGTCTATTTTTTCTTTTCAGGGGACAATGGTGCAGCAGGCCGAACTTTTCTTTATGCCAAAATGGGGGATCATGCCAGAATAGACACCAACTGTTAGTTCTATAAGATCCATTGAAATTAATCTGTTAAATACCTTTTTTCTGTTCTAAAAACTGAACAGAAAAGCGGAAAGCAGAGCCTAAGGCCTCATGCACACGACAGTTGTTTTTATCGGTCCACAAAACGGGGTTCCGTTGTTCCGTGATCCGTTTTTCTTTCCGTGTGTCTTCCTTTATTTTTGGAGGATCACCAGACATAAAGGAAAGTAAAAAAAAAAGTCTAAGACAGGTTTGCCATGCAAATGATAGGAAAAAAACGGACGCGGATGACAATCTTGTGTGCCTCTGTGTTTTTTAGCGGTCCCATTGACTTGAATGGGTCCGCAAACCGTTTTCCGCGAAAATAATAGGACAGGTATATTTTTTTGACGGACTGGAACCACGGATCACGGACGCGGATGGCAAACGGTACATTAGCCGAGTTTTCAACGGACCTATTGAAAATCAATGGGCCCGCAGAAAATTACGAAAAACGGCACAACGGACACGGAATAAAACAACGGTCGTGTGCATAAGGCCTAAGGTTAATGAATGTCTACCCTGAAAAAAGTGAATGTGCTGTGGAGCAAAAAAAAAATCCCGTTATGGATTCCGCTACCACGGACCATAACGAAATTTAGAATCCATAACGCGATACTTCGATAACCCGAACTTTATACGCCAAACTTAAAACACAAGTTCGCTCAACACTAATTGGAACAATGCCTAAAACGGACAAAAATAGGACATGTTCTATTTTTTTTTGCGGGGCTACGGAACGGACATACTGATGCGGACAGCACACTGGGTGCTGTCTGCATTTTTTGCGGACCCATTGAAATGAATGGGTCCACATCCTATCCGCAAAAAAAAACGGAACGGACACGGAAACAAACAACATTCGTGTGCATGTAGCCTTTCACACATTATTTTAGGAGAAAAAGTTCCCTTTGCATGAAAGGCGCAGATGGTTGTTTGATTTGACTCTGCTGTAAAATCCATTTCCTCTGTAGGTTTTGCTGACCGGCTCAGTTTGGAAGAAGTGAAAAACATACCTGCAATGGAACCATCCGCTCCACTGCTGCTTGTCCTCCTCCAGGCGGTGACAGCTCTGCATTATGAAGGTAAATCCGTGTGTATTCTGACCATTTCAGAATTTTATTTTTACATTGGTAAATCAGTCGTTTTTCACACTTCATTCCACTGCGTTCCTTTTGCTTTTCCAGTTCCATTTCTGGTATTTCACACTGGAAACTTGTGATGACATCCAGATATTACAAGCTGCATCCAGTTAGGAAAACTCACATTGGGGGTCATTTTCCAATAGGCTGGGAGACGTTCACTGCTAGGAGCCCCACATACATACGTACATCAAGGTTCTTGCCGCAGCGAGTGCTACAATGGCCACGACTCCTAAGGCCCAGGCATGGGATTCAGCCAGTTCCCTCAGGTTCTCCAGATCCAGTTGGCAGCTGGAGATGAGCGCTTCCATTCCATAGTTTGGCTCCTTAGGGCCTTCTAAAAGTTGGGTGGTATGTGTGTGTAGTGTATTTATGAGTATTGCATATATATGGTGTATGTATATGTAAACATGTGTCTAGTGTTGAGCGAACTTGTTTTTTTAAATCGGCGTCTAAAGTTTGGGTTATCGAAGAATCAGGTTATGGATTCCGCTACCACGGACCATAACGGAATTTAGAATCCATAACGGGATTCTTCGATAACCCGAACCTGAACTTTAGACGCCGAACTTAAGAAACAAGTTCGCTCAACACTACATTTGTCGTGATGCCGCATGTCCGCC
Organism: Bufo gargarizans; assembly: GCF_014858855.1. Classification (NCBI taxonomy): domain Eukaryota; kingdom Metazoa; phylum Chordata; class Amphibia; order Anura; family Bufonidae; genus Bufo; species Bufo gargarizans. The sequence goes on along the minus strand of NW_025334745.1, from coordinate 241,537 downwards.
ATTGAGTAGGGAACCACCCGTGCTAAGGCCGTATGACTATTTACTTATGCAAAGGGTCCTTCAGCTTTAGCTCGTAGAGTTGGGGGACCCCAACCTCAACAATCCAGCTCAGGGCATCTTTACATCTGTGTAGGGGGCTTCTTCGCAGATTTCACCAAAAAGAGCAGACGAAAAAGTCCTGTATGGCCTCTTTCACACGGCCAGTATGTAGAGATGAGCGAGCTTTCCAGTTTGGCGTACAAGGTTCGGTTTATCTAAGAATTCCGTTATGGGGTCTACTACCATGGACCATAACTTATAGCAGAATCCATAATGGAATTCTTAGATAACCCGAACCTTGTACACCAAACTTGAAAACACAAGTTCGCCCAACACTATCAGTATGTGGTCGGTATTTTTGCATCAGTATTTGTAAGCCAAAACAAAGAGTCCAAGAGGCACAAATATTTGTTTTATACCTTTTCTCAGGAGGTTCCACTTCTGGTTTTGGCCTACAAATACTGATGCAAAATACTAACCGTGTGAAAGAGACCATGCAGGACTTTTAATGCTAAAACAGCAGACACCTGAACAGAAACCAAATAGGCCCCATTATACTAAATGAGGTCTGTTCGAATCTGTTGGTTTTAGTTATGTGCCGAATTAGCACTGTTACGTTTCGGCACTTCCTTTATGTTCTGTTATGATCTGGCAGTTCTGTTATTTTTGTTATTATGCTCTTCTAACAGCAGAAAAATGGAAATAACTAGTTCAGATGTGAATGAGGCTTCCTGAATGGACTACTTCCATTTCATTCCCAGCTTTCCCTGGTGGTCTAGTGGTTAGGATTCGGCGCTCTCACCGCCGCGGCCCGGGTTCGATTCCCGGTCAGGGAAATATGTTTTTTTTTGTCTGAGCACTCAATGCTTTTGCAGTACTCTTTAACTGATCGCTTTTGCTAAATTTTTAAACGATTATCTAGTCATGTAAAGGAGCTTGAAGTTTTGGGGGACCCCAACCTCAGCAATCCAGCTTAGGGCATGTTTACATCTGCGTCCGGGGGCTGCGTTGCAGATTTTGACAAAAACAGCAGACGAAAAAGTCTTGTATGCAGGACTTTTTATGCTAAAACAGCAGACACCTGAACAGAAACCAAATGGACCCCATTACAGTAATCATTTCTTATTGTCCTGTATGGACTAATTCTGCCCAATTCTCAGCTTTCCCTGGTGGTCTAGTGGTTAGGATTCGGCGCTCTCACCGCCGCGGCCCGGGTTCGATTCCCGGTCAGGGAAAAACGTTCTTTTTTTTTTGTTTTGTTTTTGTTCTCGTCATATTTTTTTATTATTAATATTTTTCACTGTTGCAAAATTTGTTCTGTTACATTATTAATATAACGTGACAATGGAAGCAACATTTATGAATGTTTCCTTCTGCTACTTCCTAGCAGTGATCTGGATGAGCAATCATGTGACTCACAGGGGAAGTGACTCTGAGAGGCCTCATACATGCGAGTTCCAGACGCCACAGGTTTTTTCCTTTGCATTGCACGACCAGCAGCACAATCAGTGGGGTTTTCAGGTCAGAGAATGGGGTAAATTTAAAGAAGCAAATGAAATCCCTTTGTGAGTGCCCTGAATTGTCGTATAATTATATAGTTTCATAAATAATGGATCTTATTCAGTCTTTAGCTGTTGAGGAACTAAGTCCTTTTGGATGGAATTTGTTGGTACTTGTAGTCCTACTTTCACGTTCTATGGGACACATTCTTCTATTATGGTGCGATCTGTAATAAGCTGCAGAAAAGATACGAGGAGTTTAGATTATATACATGGTATTTATGTGTAATGGTCCCACGATTTGACGATTAATTGCATATTAGCCAAAGTAGCTGGAAAGCAGAGCTTTTGTTAGTGAAATTTCCTGTTAAGCCGCGACCGTTCTGACCCCAGAGTGTAAACTGATTCCTGGGCGTGAAAGGGTTACAGCAATGTGAGTGCCCGCTGCTTAGTCACTGGAATACTTCAGTAATGTCTCATTCCGTCCTGAGGCCGCTGCTGTAAGAGGCGCGTTTTATTGTGCATTTTATGACTTGTATTTTCTTGTCAATCCCAGCAAAACAAGACTCTGAGGCCTCCTGCACACGACTGAAGGTGTCCCGTAGCCGTATTGCGGACCGCATATGCGGGTCCGCAATACAAGGGCACCGTTCCGTGTGCATTTCGCATCCCATTGACTTAAATGTGTCCCCAAATCCAGTGATGCAGAACGTAAGCACGGAACGGAACACTACAGAAGCACTAGGGAGGGCTTCCGTGGGGTTCTGTTCTGTACTTCCGTTCCGCAAAAAGTTAGAGCATGTTCAATCTTTTTGCGGAACGGACGGATGCTGACCCATTCAAGTTGTAGTGTACTTCAAATTTCCCGAGATATTCCTTCGTCTGTGTGGCCATACAGAGGCATGTGTCGCACATAGGCTCCTGTGTTAAAAATAAAAGTGTATACCACACGCTATGGAATACCGTAGTTGTTTACGCTATCCCATACAGCACACACAGGTATACTAGCCCAATGAGCAGCCAAAAGCAGTGTCTTTAGGCCTTTGTTAGGTAAATCTGGGCTTTTAGAAAAAATTTGTTGTGTAAACTGGAAGCTTTCCCAGTGCATACTCCGAATGTAGATTGCAAAGCAGTCAAATGTTATGCCATGCAGAAATGTCCTTTTACACGGACAGATGTGTCAGGCAATTATTGGGAACAAACCAAACGTTCCTGATAATAGCCTGATTGTCAGCAAAGATGAAGGCAGCATTTACATGCACTCACTCCCCAATGCCAGGATGAGCGATTCATACAGCGATCAGTTGTCCCCATAGATAATCATTTTTCCTGGGCAGCAGATCGCTGTTGACTGCAGGATCTGCTGCACGGGAACGATGATTTCTGGTGCCTGCTGAAAGACATGATCAATGCACAGGACAAATATTAGGAATGAGCGTTTCCACAAACGATCATTCCTGAATATTGGTCTGTGTAAAGGACCTTAAAGGAATTCTGTCACCTCGTTTTAGCTTATAAAGCTGCGAACATGCACGGCTAGATCGCCGCTAGCATGTCCACAATATACCTGTCCCATAGCCGTGCATGTCCGCAGCTCTATAGGCTAAAACGAGGTGACAGAATCCGTTTAAGGTTGTTGCCTTCACACGTGGCAGAAAGTTCTGCAACTGAAAATCAGTTCCATTCATTGGAATTGGGAAGCACAAACATGGATTTCAGCGCCATTCAGGTGGAAGGAACAGAGTCCACCCAGGGCCAGACTTAAGGCTGTGCAACCACACAGGGTGCGTCACCCTGGACTCCTGAAGGGGAGTCCAAGGATTTGTAAATCTTTCTTTTTACTCACTGTCCTCTGACATACCATAATAACATCCTATAAAGGCTGGGAGTTGTAGTTCTTTCCTATTATATCCTTCTCTATGTCATCACCACTGATGCTCCATATTAATAGTCTGTGCATGCTGGGAGTTGTAGTTCTCTTATACCTCTTTCCCTATAATGTCCACTAATGCCCCATGATAATGAGCTGGACATGCTTGGAGTTGTAGTCCTCTACTCTTTTACCCCCTCCCTGTATTGCCCCCCTAATTTGCAATAATAACAATCTGGTCAGGATGCGACTTGTAGTTCTCTTGTCACTATTAAAATGTTCTGCAGCATCTGAGGCTGTTCACATCTGCGCTAGTGGTCTGCTGCGTACATCGTAGAGGAAGAGAGGGAGGCCATCAATAACGAAGATAAACTCCACTAAACATACACAGCCACCCATCTGTAGATGGCACTGTTTTGGGGTTCTTGTTCCTCAGCATGACAGGAAGATGCGCATTAAGGAATTCAATGTATGGTGAATGGTGTCTGAACCAAGGGTTTGGCTTTGTGTCTCATGTTAGCTCTCGTTGGAATGGAAAAGAACTGTACAAGAAAGATGGTTTGCATCTTTCTCTCAAGGGAGCGAATGTCCTCAGAGAACAGTTCCAAGTATTTGCTAAGGAGCATTTAAACTAGAAAAGGGGGGCAAAAGGGTGATAATCCAGCAGTCCGACTGCCCCCTGCCAAAAGATGCCAGTAGCACAGAGGTTAAGAAATGACAAGCTCAGAGTCTTGTCTACAAATGCTCGCAGTTTAGGGAATAAGATCAATGAACTTGAGTCTATAATGGCATCTGAGAATATAGATTTAGTGGCTGTTACTGAGACATGGTTCAATGGGAGTAATGACTGGGATATAACAATACCAGGCTTCTCTATATATAGGAAAGACAGAGAAGGCAAGAAAGGGGGAGGGGTGGCCCTGTATGTGAAAGATAGCATAAAATCGAATTTAATACAAGTTAGCGAGACCAATTTAGAGTCAGTTTGGGTCACCTTGCAGCTTGATAATCATAAGGTAACTCGTGTAGGTGTGATATATATACCACCTAGCCAAGTCAAAGAATTAGATGATCTACTAGTTAAGGAAATAGCTAAAATGACATTGAAAGGGGAAGTTATCATTATGGGAGACTTTAATCTTCCTGATCTAAACTGGAAAACCAAAATAGCTAGTTCTGCCAGGAGTACAGATATTCTAAATTCCCTACTGGGATTATCTCTACAGCAAGTAGTGGAGGAGCCAACCCGGAAGGAGGCCATTTTAGATTTAGTATTCACAAATGGGAATTTGGTATCTGATATTACTGTAGGGAAAAGCTTGGGATCTAGTAATCACCAGTCAGTGTGGTTTACTAAAAATACAGTGACTGAGTCACACCACACAAAAACAAAAGTTTTAGATTTTAGAAAAACTTTTATAAAATTAAATTAGTGTTATACGAGTCCCTATCAGATTGGAACAGTTTCAATGGAGTCCAGGGGAAATGGGACTACTTAAAAGTGGCACTATTGAAGGCATCAGATAATTGCATTAGGCTTGTCAGTAAAAGCAAAAAAGACCACTGTGGTATTCAGCAGAAGTGGCCAAAATCATTAAAAACAAAAAGATAGCATTTAGTAATTATAAAAAAAAACCGAGGATGACAGGCAAATTGATAAGATTAGGCAGAGAGAGGCCAAACAAGTTATAAGAGCTTCTAAAGCACAGACAGAAGAGAAATTAGCTCAGTCAGTGAAAAAAGGCGATAAGGCATTCTTCAGATACATAAATGAAAAAAGGAAACTAAAACAAGGAATTACCAAATTAAAAACAAAAGAAGGAAGGTATATGGAAGAAGATACAGAACTAGCTGACTGCCTCAATGAATACTTCTGTTCAGTTTTTACAAAGGAAAATGAAGGCGAAGGACCTCAGTTAGGAAGGAAGACTAATGAATCTTTTGATGCATGTGTCTTTACAGAGGAAGAGGTTCTAAGTCAGCTGTCTAAAATTAATACAAATAAGTCACAGGGGCCTGATGGGATACACCCAAAGCTATTAAAAGAGCTCAGCGGTGAACTAGCAAAACCATTAACAGATTTATTTAACCAATCACTGGCAACAGGAGTCGTACCAGAAGATTGGAAATTAGCAAATGTTGTGCCCATTCACAAGAAAGGTAGTAGGGAGGAATCGGGCAACTATAGGCCAGTAAGCCTGACATCAATAGTGGGGAAATTGATGGAAACCATACTCAAGGAGAGGATTGTGGAACATCTAAAATCCCATGGATTGAAAGATGAAAAACAGCATGGGTTTACTTCAGGGAGATCATGTCAAACTAATCTTATAGGTTTTTTTGATTGGGTGACTAAAATAATAGATGGCGGAGGTGCAGTAGACATCGCTTATCTGGACTTTAGTAAGGCTTTTGATACTGTCCCACATAGAAGGCTTATTAATAAATTGCAGTCTTTGGGCTTGGACTCTCATGTTGTTGAATGGATTAGGCAGTGGCTGAGGGAAAGGCAACAGAGGGTTGTAGTCAATGGAGTATATTCAGACCAAGGTCTTGTTACCAGTGGGGTACCTCAGGGATCTGTTCTGGGACCCATATTGTTTAATATCTTTATCAGCGAAATTGCAGAAGGCCTCGATGGTAGGGTGTGTCTTTTTGCTGATGACACAAAGATTTGTAACAGGGCTGATGTTCCTGGAGGAATACACCAAATGGAAAAGGATTTAGGAAAACTAGAGGAATGGTCAAAAATCTGGCAACTAAAATTTAATGTTGATAAGTGCAAGATAATGCACCTGGGGTGTAAAAACCCAAGAGCAGAATATAGAATCAGTGATACAGTCCTAACCTCAGTATCTGAGGAAATGGATTTAGGGGTCATTATTTCAGAAGACATAAAGGTAGGCAGACAATGTCATAGAGCAGCAGGAAATGCTAGCAGAATGCTGGGTGTATAGGGAGAGGCATTACCAGTAGACAGAGGGAGGCGCTCATGCCGCTCTACAGAGCACTAGTGAGACCTCATCTGGAGTATTGTGCTCAGTACTGGAGATCATATCTCCAGAAGGATATTGATACTTTGGAGAGAGTTCAGAGAAGAGCTACTAAACTGGTACATGGATTGCAGGATAAAACTTACCAGGAAAGACTAAAGGACCTTAACATGTATAGCTTGGAAGAAAGACGAGACAGAGGGGAGATGAGAGGAACTGCTAAATACATAAAGGGCATCAACAAGGTAAAAGAGGAGAGAATATTTAAAAGAAGATAAACTGCTACAAGAGGACATTGTTTTAAATTAGCGGGGCAAAGGTTTAAAAGTAATATCAGGAAGTATTACTTTACTGAGAGAGTAGTGGATGCATGGAATAGCCTTCCTGCAGAAGTGGTAGCTGCAAATACAGTGAAGGAGTTTAGGCATGTGTGGGATAGGCATAAGGCCATCCTTCATATAAGATAGGGCCAGGGGCTATCCATAGTATTTAGTATATTGGGCAGACTAGATGGGCCAAATGGTTCTTATCTGCCGACACATTCTGTTTCATCAGTCCAGAGCAGGATACTGGTTGGGTGGAATGTGTTAGTTTGTATACGTTTTTCCTCACGGATCTAAGGCATCTCATCCAGACAACCCTGCTTTGTACTGAGGAGGGGCAAGAACCCCAAAAGAGAGCTATCGATACTCGGATGTCTCTGGTTTGGCTGGTATGATGCAGTTTGCGTAGTTTTATATTATTGTCATTTTTAGTATTTGTGATTTTTCAATCATATCAGAACTATTGGATAACGTGGCCATAAGTCGATAGCCATGTGGCTGATATATGGTGATGTATATCTGCTGCGTACATCATATGGGGAGAGGGGGGCCATCAGTAACAAACTTAAACTCAACTAAATTTACAAAAGGAAAAATGCAATGATCGCAGGTTCTTCCATATTATTGGTGGCCACATCATGGCCACTACCCAGTTTATCAAATCCGAATATATGCAATATGCCAAAGTGAACCCCTGGATGCAAAAACTTGATAGTGGTGATTAGTGTTGAGCGAACTTGTGTTTTAAGTTCAGCGTCTAAAGTTCGGGTTTGGGTTATTGAAGAATCGTGTTATGGATTCCGCTACCACGGACCATAACAGAATTTAGAATCCTCAACACGATTCTTCGATAACCCGAACTTTAGACGCCGAACTTAAAACACAGGTTCGCTCAACACTAGTGGTGATGTGAATCCGGCCTAACCAATACCACAGGTGTCGTCTGTATCCAGTAGACTACGTGCTGACACTGAGTCAGTTTATAATCCATGAGTAGATGGAGGAGGACGCGCTGTGCACAATGATTTCATTCCATTTGTAATGTTTTCCAAATGTCTTGAGGTTTTGTAGGAGAGACAGTCTGGAACCACAAAATGTATGCTCGCACTAGTGTGTGCGCTGGAACCTGATTTCCACTGGAAGTCCCCAATCATTTTCCTGTACAGGAATGTGAAGGGGCTTTGGTTTCCCCTTACAAGTTCGAGCAGACGGCCTAGCCATCTCTATATCGGTGCCTCACACTCTGCAGATTTTGGGGTTGTTTTGGCAGAAAACTCATGGATTTTTGCAAGCCTCGTTCTGCAAGCATCGTTCTGGTGAATGGAACTAATTTTCAGTCGCTGAAAATTGTGTAACACAATCTGCCATGTGTGAAGGCATCTTGTAAATACTGCGTAGTCTCGCTAAAACTGGTCTTTATTTGAATGTAAAATAAGGTTCCAGTATAAAGCCAGTTAAAGGGGTTGTCCAGGCTTTTTTTATTGATGACCTATACTCAGGATAGTTCATCAATATCAGATCAGTGGGTCCGACACCCTGCACCCCCGCCGATCAGCTGTACGAGGAGACGGTGCACACAGTATACACGTGCCATCTCCCTTCCTGTTCGCTGCTGTATGTCTATGGGACTGCAGCAGCGGACAGGAAGAGAGACTGGAGACAGCACGTGTCCACTGTGCGCGCCATCTCCTCGAACAGCTAATAGGGTAGGTCATCAATATCCGATCGGTGGTGGTCCGACACCCTGCACCCCCGCCGATCAGCTGTACGAGGAGACGGCGCGCACAGTGTACACATGCCATCTCCCTTCCTGTCCGCTGCTGTATGTCTATGGGACTGCAAATGAGTGCGGAACGAAATTGCGGACGTGTGAATGGAGCCTTATCCTGAGGATAGGTCATCAGGGAAAGAAAATCTTGGAAAACCCCTTTAAGGGAAAGTGACAGGCCATTTGACACAGACGGGGTAGGACTGAGAGCTTTATGTGGCTGAACATCCCAGAACTCTAAATGAAATCTTGCAATACACAGCGAGGGGCTCCTCTGAAGAGAAATCAATGGTAATGTGATTTCACGGCCCTGGAATGTCGATATCGCACTCCAGCCGCTCTCCTGCTGCCTGTAAAGTAATGAAATGAAATCTACTTGTTTCCTCTGTGGAGTCTTTACTGGGAAACTGCGAACTTTAGAATTACTGTTCCTTCCATCTATCTGTCCGCGGGTGATTCTGGTTGAGGGCCTGCAATTGGGGTGAAATGAAAAATCACAATGGACTAGAGATTTAGGTTGTGTTCATACTTTGCGGATACGCTGTGGATTTTGCAAAATGTTGGGCGTATTACCAAATCGCTTCCGCGTAGTATGTGAACATATGCTGTGGATTTCTGCCATGGGTTTAAATGGATGTGGTACATTTGTGGCAGGTCCGCAGCAAAGTCCACAACATGTCGGCTCCAAATATGTCTTGTGGGTTTGTTTTGAATTTTGCGGTGGATTTTTCCTGCTGAATGTGCATGTCTGGTAGACGTACCCTTCATTATAGCATCAGGTGCTATTATTCCCGGTAGAAACGAATACTTATAAAAACTTCATACGGAGTCTGATTTCTGCCTGTCGTAAGAAGAAAGGAGAAAGAATGGGCTATGTACTGTATGTGACTCCATAACTGCTTCCGTGTGATGTCCCGATCAGAAGCCTGCGTGGCAGATGTTCGGTGATATATCCGGAGAAGGAGAGCGCAGCAAGCAGTGGTATTTTTCACGACAAAATCATATACACCACGTTGGCCCTAATTACAATTCAGTGGGGTCCGTTTGACTTTTTTGGTGTTCGTTATGGAGTCAGCTACTCCAAAACACAATGGTAAGAGGTCAGGACACAATGGTAAGAGAGTCATGTCTGAACGCTACTATTTTTTAAATATATACTGTATATATAAATGAACCACAGAATAACAATAGCATTTTACCTTTAGGCTCAGGCTATCCCTCAGATGAAAGCTACAGTAATGAGGCTTATGTTGAGCAGCGCCCATCTGTACTTCATCCAGATTACAGAGGTAAGACCCTTCCAAATTATTAAGATTCGTCTGTGAAAATACAACTGTGAGGTTCTCTGAACCAGTATCACACATGATAAGCTTAGATACATCAGCTTAGTAGACAGTATCACACATGATTGGCTCAGCAGACAGTATCACACATGATTGGCTCAGCAGACAGTATCACATATGATTGGCTCAGCAGACAGTATCACACATGATTGGCTCAGCAGACAGTATCACATATGATTGGCTCAGTAGACAGTATCACACATGATTGGCTCAGCAGACAGTATCACACATGATTGGCTCAGCAGACAGTATCACATATGATTGGCTCAGCAGACAGTATCACATATATTTGGCTCAGCAGACAGTATCACATATGATTGGCTCCGCAGACAGTATCACACATGATTGGCTCAGCAGACAGTATCACACATGATAAGCTTAGATACATCAGCTCAGCAGACAGTATCACACATGATAAGCTTAGATACATCAGCTCAGCAGACAGTATCACACATGATTGGCTCAGCAGACAGTATCACATATGATAAGCTTAGATACATCAGCTCAGTAGACAGTATCACACATGTTAAAAGGGTTATCCCATCTTAGACAATGGGGGCATATCGCTATTATATGCCCCCATTGTCTGATAGGTGCGGGTCCTACCTCTGGGACCCGCACCTACAAGGAGAACGGAGCCGGGGAGAGTCGTGGCTGGAGGACCCCGTCCACCACCAGGCGCAGCTCCCCGTCTCTCCCATTGAAGTGATGCGCGGCCAACGCTCCCATTCATTTCTATGGGGCCGACGGAAAGAGCCAAGCCAGCTAGCATAGAATTGAATGGAGGGCGGCTGCACATGCGCAGTGCGCCCTCGTCAACTTTCTATGCTCCATTCTCCTTGTAGGTACGGGTCCCAGAGGTCCCCACCATCACAAGAACAGGGACCCCCCCTTTCACACAGCATATCCACTGATGCTCTATTTATTTTCTATGAGACTGCAGGAGATAGTTAGGTACAGCACTCCACTGTCTTCTGTAGCCCTATAGAAATGAATGGAGTAGCAGTATGCTTGACTGTGGTACCATTCATACAGGAAGGAAGGGACACAGCAGGACCCCCGTTCGTGTGATTGGTGGGGGTCCCAGCAATATGAGTTCCGTGATCTTTTTTAGGGGACAAGTATAATAGTATCTTGGAGCAACCCCTTAAGGTTCATCAGCTCAGCAGATTCTATGAAATATTACAGGCTTAGATACACAGGTGTAATGAACAGTATCTAACATTTCAAGCTTAGATACTCATGCCAGGAAGACGCTGTGAAGCAATATAGGCTTAAAGGGGTATTCCGGTAGTTAAACGTTATCCCCTATCCACAGGATGGCCAAGCGCTGTACTCGGCTATCTCAAGAACTCCCATAGAAATGAGCGGAGCGCCAGCACACATGTGCTACCAGCCGCTCCAGTCACTTCAGTGGAGCTGCACGGGGTACGGGGCTCCCGTTCTCGTAATCATTGGGAGTCCCAGCAGTAGGATCCCCACCAATCTGATAGTTATCCGCTATTCGAGCAATTTCTGGAGGAGTTTACTCTTCCCTGAAGTTTCCTTTTACCAGTTTCTACAGTTCTGCACGCCTTTCGGGCACAGTTTAAAACCTGTTCCGCAAGGTGTGAAGTGGTACCTATTATGCAACAGATCCTGCGAAAGGGTTAATATCTTTAATTTATAGAAACCTACTTATTGAGTCAATGGGAGATGGAATACTTCTGGCCAAGCAGAAATGGGAGAAAGATGTAGGTCCCATATCGATAGACCAATGGAACAAGGTGTTGGCATTTGTCGCAACAGCTCTCAGTTTGCGAGGGTCGGCATATGTCACAACTACTGCTTATTCACTGAGTATACAGTTATTCCTATATATTGGGGTTAGACCTGATCCTTCTTGTCCGAGATGCGGAACGGGCCCTGCATCTACTCGACGTATGTTATGGGGATGCACACGTCTGTCTGGGTTTTGAAGGCGATTTGGGACGTTTATTGTGTCCATGTCCCGTTTTATCCCAGGGCTTGTATTCTGGGTATTTTAGGGCCATGCACCTTAGTACTTCTTAGTGTGCAACGCTTACTATTTCAGGCCCAGAAGATGATTGCACAGCATTGGATTCGCCCCCATCCTCCCACTATTAATGGGTTTCTTGGGAGGGTAAATGAAGTCCTTCGTCTTGAGACTGGAGTCTAGATGAAAAGAAAATATGTTTCCAAATTCACAGCCCTGTGGGACAAATGGTTCTCTGCTAGCAGGGAACTCCCTTCTTTCCAACTTGTCTGATCCTTCCTGTAGATTACGGTAACGTTCCTTCTGCTGTACACGTGTGGCCAACCTGATTTTCGCTATGTTGTACAGGAAAAGTCCTGAGTATAGTAGGATAGGTGGGTGGGATGTTCTAGTGGCGTATGGTGCACTCTGAACCCTTGAACATAGGTTCTGCGTTGTCGGCTATATTTTGACAGGATATAGATGTGGCTCTTGGTAACCGTTTCTTCGCTTGGTGGTGGGTGGGACTTTAGGGAAAGGGTGTGACGTATTTACTGGAATGCCGTTGTCCCTATCATTTGTATACTAAGAAAATTAGAAAATGTTTAATAAAAACTATCTGATTTAAAAAAAAGGATTTGATATACTGGCTTTCACTAGAGTTAACGTTTCATGATGGAGAATATAAAGCTGGGTGGTTCTTAGTCAGTATCGCATGATAGGCTTTGATAGGGAACCAGTTAACTTAAAAATAGTAAAGCCATGTCCGTGCTCTTATATGAATCATTGTGTCATGTTTTGAGAATTCGATCCTCTGGTCTTAATTATGACTCCTGGTGATAAACAATGGCCCACAGTCCTACAAGGATTCTTGGAGGATGTTTCTGTAGTTACTCAGTTTGTTGTCTCTCTTACATAGCGTGTGTATCTCCCAGTCCTTGTTCGTAGCCCTAGGGATCTGTTTAGGCCAGAACAAAAACTCTACGAGCTTGCGTGAAAGTATTCATTCTTCATTTCTTGAGTTTTCTAAAGAATGATCTCTCTAAATCTGTGGTATGTGTCCTCCCTGGGAAACCTCAGCAGATGTATGAAATATCATCCTCCTGATAGACAACATGATTCAGTAATATCTGTTACTGATTATCGACTCAACAATTGGCAACTGGAAGGCTCTAGTTAACGCTAGTGGCCAGCACAATGGTGGTGAGCATCTCAAGATGCCTGTTGTGTCACCACTGATAGAAAATGTTTTTTTTTTTTTCTAATATTCTGGAGTAAATATGATTAAGATTTTCCCAAACCTGATAATAAAACGAAAAAATTTATTTACCTGAAATTTTGATCTCCTGTAGTCTGTAGGCAGCACCGTCACGAACGGGCTAAAGCCCCCTAGGTATGACTAGTCAGAGACCGGTTTATAATTAGTAATTATCAATCAATCAATTAACCAATCACCGTAGCCCGTATAAAGCTGAACAGGAGGAAGGAGCCAGTATTTGTATAAAGCAATATTAAATTAATTAAAGGGAGGGAAAGCTGTGCTGCCTACGGACTACAGGGAATGAAAATTTCAGGTAAATACATTTTCATTTTCATGGACGTCCTACGGCAGCACCGTCAGAAATAGGACTTACAAAGCAGTGTGTGGGAGAAAAGACTACATTCAAATATTCTATGGGAAATAGAGGCCTATGGAGTGAGAATGTCTAGCCTATATTTTCCCATCAGCATTGCAGATATCCAAAAGGGAAAAAAAATACACTGACTCCTTCCTCCGGCTCAGCTTTATAGGGGCCGGGGTGATTGATCATTACTGCTTATTGACCTGTCTCTGTCTATTTGTACCCAGAGGGCTTTAACCCATTCCTGACTATGCTCCCATATCAGAAGTAAATGTCTCACAGAAACCAAAGCCCAGTGGGCCATGGTTTTGGCATCCTGGTACTGATTTGGCTTCAGGATTGGGAACTTTAAGTTACAGAAGAGCCGAAGTGCATCCCAAGCACAGATGCCTATTGTAGCTGTAATATAATTATGCACAGCTGGAATAAGTTCATCAGCGTCTAGAATATAGTGGAACATGTGTACAGATATAGGGATTGCACACGCATATGATTAGGCATATTAAACAGCTTGTTTCAATCCAGGCGTCTTCCTGTTAGTTTCTGTTCTTACGTCAGAAAGCTTGTGTTTACAGGCTCCTCGAGACATCTCGGCCATCTAGGAGCGATTGCTCTGCTCTCACACAAGATACTCCATCATTATTTCACATCTAGTGGTTAAATGTCACGGCCACGGTTATGGTCGTGACTCCTTGGGAGCCGCATACAGTTGCCCGCGGTTGTGGTTGTTGTGTCAACCGCGGCTGAGGCATAATGTAGTTGGCCTCAGTGCGGTTGCCGCGGACAACAGCTATGTGTGCGGTTCCCGGGGAGTTGTGTGCGTGTGTGGATGCACTTTGTTGGTATGTCTGTTGTGCACTGTAGTTTATGTTTGGTGCGCACGGACATCGTCCTTTCACTGTGGCTGCCCGTGGCAACGTTTGGTATTATGTACATGTGGTGGCAGTGTCTCGGCCTTCGGGCTGTCTCCCAGGACGGCTGCCACCCATGTCGCTGCCAGCGGCAACAGCCACAGGGTGATCTTAGTTTGGTCACTTCCCCTGTATGTTTGGTGTTTTCCTTTCCTGTGGTGCTGGAAGGGTTAACCCTCTTCCCAGTGTGTGAGTGATGTCACTGCGTGTGTCCGACTGAGGGTGTGGCTTCTTGGCCTATAAAGCCTGAGTGTCTTGCATGGTTCAGTAGGTTGCCTCAGCCCTGCTAGCTGGAGCAGCCTCCTGTGTATTTGACCTGCCTGTGAGAGCCACCCCTGTGGTCATAAAAGTATTCTTGCCATGTTTATGTCTTTATGTGTGTGTTGTTGTATGTTGTTCTGTTGGGACCTTCTTATGTTTCTGTGCAGCATACGGTTCTGGATCCCTCTCTGTTTAGGGATCCAGTCAGCAAGGCTGTGGCAGGTTGGTGAACTTCTTGTTCGCCTGCCATTTCCGTATTACTGCTCATGTCCCCCTTTTTCCCAACAGCTTGGCCATTGAGACTCCGGCTCCTCCGTGCCAAGGAGGAGTAGGTCGTCTTACCCAGCTCCTAGCTCAGGGATCTGCGGAGGGTAAGACAGGGCTCCGAGGTTCCTGCGCATGGGTCCTCCTACCTTAAAGGTCGGCCCATGCAGGTTAGGAGTTAGGGTCAGGGTAGGGATGCGTGAGGAGGTGACCTGCTCCCTATCCTGTTCTCATGGCCGAGTAGCCACTACACCACCTGGCATCTCACGGCTGAGGGTTTCCCCCATCCTCAGCCGTGACAGTATGACCACAGCGGCTTCTCGCCTGGCGGCTCCCTCGAAAGAGGGTAAAGCATGCACCGCTGTCTGCGGATGGGGTGCATGCGCGCTCTTCGGAGGGAGAGCGTTCTGGGGGTTTCGCCTTTGATGGCGCGGTGAGTGGCGTTCCCCGCCTTCCCTTCACCGCTGCCTCGCTTGTCGTCCCCGCTTGGCGTCCCCCTGATTTCTGGCACGTGGTGTTGTTTGGTGTGTGGTGCGCACACCTTCGAAAGAGGGTGCAGCATGCAGGGCCAGTCTCTTGTGGCCTGCATGCGCGTTCTCCGGAGGGAGAGCGTCCCGGGGGGATCACCGTTAACGGCACGGTTGGTGGCTTTTCCCCGCCACCGTACCTTCCGTGTCCGTGTTGGTGGTCCCTCGTCCCTCTCCATGTTCCCATCTCTGGTCGTTTGCTGGCAGCACCCCGTAAGTGGTCCGGCTGCGTGCTGGTTAGGGGTGTCTGCTGGCAGCGACTGGAGTGGGAACGTGAGTGGAGAGTCCCCTCGTCCATCTCTCAGTAGGTTCTTTCCCCTTTATCGCTGGTGCGGGCTGCAGTCCTCGTCGGACTGGCTAGTGTGAGCCGGGAGAGGATGCAGCTGACAGCGACCCTTTTTTTTTGGAACCGGCTCTGAGAGTGGACGTCCCCTTCTCCCATCCCCTTGTGTTGGAGTCCCTCACGTGTTTTTTTTGGTGGGGGGGGGGCTTTGAGGGGTGGGAGTGTCACGGCCACGGTTATGGTCGTGACTCCTTGGGAGCCGCATACAGTTGCCCGCGGTTGTGGTTGTTGTGTCAACCGCGGCTGAGGCATAATGTAGTTGGCCTCAGTGCGGTTGCCGTGGACAACAGCTATGTGTGCGGTTCCCGGGGAGTTGTGTGCGTGTGTGGATGCACTTTGTTGGTATGTCTGTTGTGCACTGTAGTTTATGTTTGGTGCGCACGGACATCGTCCTTTCACTGTGGCTGCCCGTGGCAACGTTTGGTATTATGTACATGTGGTGGCAGTGTCTCGGCCTTCGGGCTGTCTCCCAGGACGGCTGCCACCCATGTTGCTGCCAGCGGCAACAGCCACAAGGTGATCTTAGTTTGGTCACTTCCCCTGTATGTTTGGTGTTTTCCTTTCCTGTGGTGCTGGAAGGGTTAACCCTCTTCCCAGTGTGTGTGATGTCACTGGGTGTGTCCGACTGAGGGTGTGGCTTCTTGGCCTATAAAGCCTGAGTGTCTTGCATGGTTCAGTAGGTTGCTTCAGCCCTGCTAGCTGGAGCAGCCTCCTGTGTATTTGACCTGCCTGTGAGAGCCACCCCTGTGGTCATAAAAGTATTCTTGCCATGTTTATGTCTTTATGTGTGTGTTGTTGTATGTTGTTCTGTTGGGACCTTCTTATGTTTCTGTGCAGCATACGGTTCTGGATCCCTCTCTGTTTAGGGATCCAGTCAGCAAGGCTGTGGCAGGTTGGTGAACTTCTTGTTCGCCTGCCATTTCCGTATTACTGTTCATGTCCCCCTTTTTCCCAACAGCTTGACCATTGAGACTCCGGCTCCTCCGTGCCAAGGAGGAGTAGGTTGTCTTACCCAGCTCCTAGCTCAGGGATCTGCGGAGGGTAAGACAGGGCTCCGAGGTTCCTGCGCATGGGTCCTCCTACCTTAAAGGTCGGCCCATGCAGGTTAGGAGTTAGGGTCAGGGTAGGGATGCGTGAGGAGGTGACCTGCTCCCTATCCTGTTCTCATGGCCGAGTAGCCACTACACCACCTGGCATCTCACGGCTGAGGGTTTCCCCCATCCTCAGCCGTGACATTAAAGCGGTTTTCCATGAATAATTAACTGTTAACTGAAGGCTCCTAGCCTGCATCGCCTACTTGCCTTCGTCCTGCTGTTGTGGTCCTGTGCCCTGCCTCTTGTTCCTCCATCTTCCGTTCCCTGGCTTGTTTTATTCTGGCTGGCTATAGACATGGTCTCTTGTGTCGCTGCAGCCAATGACTGACTTCAGCAGTGACATGTCCCCAAGCGGCCTATCACCACTGAAACCAGTCATTGTCTGCAGCGGTGCAGGTGCCATGTCCATGCTCCAGCCAGAAGAGAACACGGGGACTGGAAGATGGAGAAATGCGAGTCAGTGCGCAAGACCAGAGTGGCAGGGAATAGGTAAGTATGAATCTTTTCAGATATTCTTCCTGAATATATGTTTTCATTGGGGAGAAGGAAATAAGTTGCTGATGGCAGCTTAAGTTAGGTTCACATCAGTGAACCATATACCTCACAACTTTGTAGAGGGGCACATTGTGTGGCACGCGAATCAAATTTTTTCCACACTAGGTGACGCCTCTAAATCCGCCCAAAACATAACTATACACCTAATCCCACCCAGTCCCCTTAATACCCCCACATAGTAATTATTCCCTCTTCATGCCACCGCACAGTATTTATGCCCACATTGTGTCTTCACAGAATTATGCCCAACTGTCCCCCCTTTATATGCCCACATTGTGCCCCCAGTAATTTGCCCACATTGTGCCCTCAGTAATATGCCTACATTGTGCCCCCCAGTAATATGCCCACATTGTGCCCCCAGTAATATGCCCACATTGTGCCCCCGGTAATATGCCCACATTGAGCCCCCGGTAATATGCCCACATTGTGCCCCCGGTAATATGCCAACACTGTGCCCCCCAGTAATATGCCCACACTGGGCCCCCCAGTAATATGCCCACATTGTGCCCCCCAATAATATGCCCACATTGTGCCCCCCAATAATATGCCCACATTGTGACCCCCAATAATATGCCCACATTGTGCCCCCCAATAATATGCCCACATTGTGCCCCCCAGTAATATGCCCACATTGTGCCCCCAGTAATATGCCAACATTTTTCCCCCCAGTAATATGCCAACATTGTGCCCCCAAAAAGTAAAAAAATAAATAAACACCACATACTTACCTTCTAGCAAGCAGCAGCAGCAGGACATCGGCTGCCCTAGTCTGTGAAGGAGGCGGAGCCCATGCTGACGGCCGCCCCCACCCCCCGCACAGACCAGAGGAGTGGAGAGCAGGCAGGGGGGAGGGATGATGAAGCAGGGAACCTATGCCGGCTCTCTGCTTCATCATATTACAGGTAACTGTCTCTGCTTCCTATGGACAGCTGCCAGAAAGCGGGACATACCTCCCCCGTACCGGGACAGCCACTGTAATCCGGGACTGTCCCACCGGATCTGGGACGGTTGGGAGGTATGGAACCTGTATTCTGTCCCTGCATATAAACAAAATACTAGAATTTCGGCATTTGCTCGACAGTGAACCTAGCCTTATCTCCCATGAGATCAATGATATTCAGGTGGCCTTATCGATCTTTCTCCTGGCATCTGATTTTAAGGAAGAGTTGGCATACCCCCATACACACCAAATTTATGTATGGTCAGATTTAGGCCATGACAGAATTTGTGTATATTCTTTTTCCATCCAAATTTCTTGGCTTTGTTAAATAATCCTAAAGTTGTCCGTACAACCTCATTATCTTCTGAGGAGGAGTCAGGAGATCCCCACACACATTAGATTGTTGGCCAGTCCTGTCAAGGGGGTCATTGACTCTCAAGATGGAAGCGTAAACGATGCTACTGACCAAGGGCTCGTTCACACAAACGTATTTTGCATGCCGTATACAGAACCTTTCATTTCAACGGGTCCGCAAAAGATGCAGACATCACTCCGTGTGCTGTCCGCATTCCGTTGCTCCGTTTCGTGGCCCCGCAAAAATTATGAGTCCTGTCCTATTCTTGTCCATTTTGCAGACAAGAATAGGCATTTCTATAATAGGCCTCCTGTTTCGTTCCGCAAATTGCGGAAGGCACACGGGCACCATCCGTGTTTTGTGGATTTGAAATGAAACGAGGAAGATGTGCTTTACCTGCAGACTGTCAGCTGTAATTTGAGGGTATTTACATGCAAATCAGGTGAACGGTGCAGGAATTACAGCAGTTTGCATCTGTGCCTCCCACTTGTTAAGGAACCAGAAGTAATGGGACAAAATAATAATCATAAATCAAACTTTCACTTTTTAATACTTGGTTGCAAATCCTTTGCAGTCAATTACAGCCTGAAGTCTGGAACGCATAGACATCACCAGACGCTGGGTCTCATCCCTGGTGATGCTCTGCCAGGCCTCTACTGCAACTGACTTCAGTTCCTGCTGGTTCTTGGGGCATTTTCCCTTCAGTTTTGTCTTCAGCAAGTGAAATGCTCAATCGGATTCAGGTCCGGTGATTGACTTGGCCATTGCAGAACATTCCACTTCTTTCCCTTAAAAAACTCTTTGGTTGCTTTTGCAGTATGCTTTGGGTCATTGTCCATCTGCACTGTGAAGCGCCGTCCAATGAGTTCTGAAGCATTTGGCTGAATATGAGCAGATAATATTGCCCGAAACACTTCAGAATTCATCCTGCTGCTTTTGTCAGCAGTCACATCATCAATAAATACAAGAGAACCAGTTCCATTGGCAGCCATACATGCCCACGCCATGACACTACCACCACCATGCTTCACTGATGAGGTGGTATGCTTAGGATCATGAGCAGTTCCTTTCCTTCTCCATACTCTTCCCATCACTGTGGTACAAGTTGATCTTGGTCTCATCTGTCCATAGGATGTTGTTCCAGAACTGGGAAGGCTTTTTTAGATGTCGTTTGGCAAACTCTAATCTGGCCTTCCTGTTTGTGAGGCTCACCAATGGTTTACATCTTGTGGTGAACCCTCTGTATTCACTCTGGTGAAATCTTCTCTTGATTGTTGACTTTGACACACATACACCTACCTCCCGGAGAGTGCTCTTGATCTGGCCAACTGTTGAAGGGTGTTTTCTTCACCAAGGAAAGAATTCCTCGGTCATCCACCACAGTTGTTTTCCGTTGTCTTCTGGGTCTTTTGGTGTTGCTGCGCTCACCGGTGCGTTCCTTCTTTTTAAGAATGTTCCAAACAGTTGTTTCGGCCAGGCCTAATGTTTTTGCTATCTCTCTGATGGGTTTGTTGTGTTTTTTCAGCCTAATGATGGCTTGCTTCACTGATAGTGACAGCTCTTTGGATCCCATCTTGAGAGTTGACAGCAACAGATTCCAAATGCAAATAGCAGACTGGAAATGACCTCTGGACCTTTTATCTGCTCATTGTAATTGGGCTAATGAGGGAATAACACACACCCGGCCATGGAACAGCTGAGAAGACAATTGTCCCATTACTTTTGGTCCCTTTACAAGTGGGAGGCACATATACAAACTGCTGTAATTCCTGCACCGTTCACCTGATTTGGATGTAAATACCCTCAAATTAAAGCTGACAGTCTGCAGGTAAATCTGACAGTCTGCAGGTAAAGCTCATCTTGTTCGTTTCATTTCAAATCCATTGTGGTGGTGTATAGAGCCAAAAATGTTAGAATTGTGTAGTGTCCCAATATTTATGGACCTGGCTGTACCTGTATATCTCTATACATAGCATATAATATGAACTGGCCCTTCCGTTTTTCAAAGTAATATGGACCTATTTCTGTCAGTGATATTGTAGTGGTATTATCTATGTCCAGTCACCTTCTATGGCGGCGCCTCTCCTTCTATTAGGCTGCCAGTCTATTTAATTGGTGGCGATAGTGGTTTCTCTGCTTTCCTCCAAAATAGATGGTTTTCTGTGTTATCTGTTGATAACTGGGTGTCCTCAACTAGATCCTTCCAAAAATATCTGCGGAGCAGTCTCAGGACACAATATCCCTATCAATTTACTATTTAAGGAAACACAACCCATAGCGGATGTGGTAACATGTGGCCAGTGGTGGATGAGACATTAAAGGCCTATGTTATGTCAGTATAAAACGATGATCAGTAAGGAAGACCATAAATTATATGGTCTTTTTAAAATTTTTATTTTATTTTATGATACAGATGATTACAGAGGGTAGAAGAAGGTAACGGGCAAACATGTCGCTGTTTTAGGATGGAGTGATATTACTGTTACTTTGCTGCTTAAATTGTCATCGCTTCTGATTTATAACTTATTTCTAATGAACATTATCCTGGTGATGCTGCAAAGCCTCAGTGGAGATCCCCAGGGGCTGTAAGATGCAGCACGAGAACTACTGGATATAGTCCTGTTCACATTACAATAGAGCCTTCTGTCAGGGACATACATTGGGAGAATTTCCCGACATACACCACCACTGGAAGGCTGCCACATATGCCATGTATAGGCGTTCAGCGATTGCCCAAACGTTGCTGTAATTGGATTATGTGCACCAAATATAATAAAGCTTCAGGCTTTTCTTGCAATTTACAGGTGGATTTCAGTGGAATCCACTCCCCAAAGTATCCTGGTTCACGTATTCCCCATTTGGATATACTAGGATTATTAAGTGCCAGATGGAAGGAATTTTACTGTATTGTGTATTTCATTATTTTTTATTTTTTTCCCCCAAGTTGCTCGCTGGTGTCACGACTTGAAGATCCAGGACGGAGAGGCTGCCTGCTATTCACCCCGAGGTGGTGGTTATCGCAGTACGCTTGGAACGCGGTGCAGTTTGTCATGTGACCAGGGATACCGACTGATTGGCCAGAGCTCTGTACGTTGTTTACATAACCGCCGCTGGTCGGGATATGCTCACTGCAGGCGTAAGTGACCTTGTGGTAAGCTGACCGTTATGGTAATAGACATGTGTAACTAATATTATTATTATTTTGGTATTTTTTTTATCATTTATATTTTTATTATCATTAGCTTGATTATTTTTATTTTATTGTAACACATTATTATGCTACTTTATGTAGGGGAGGGTCTATTGAAGCCTAAGACCTAGCTATTTCCTCTTCTCACAGTGAACCCTCATTGGAATTACTTCTTTATTTTAGGGATCCAATGTCATGTTTTGCCAGCAATCCCGTATGGGTCATACCAGTGTACGGCTGGTGTTTATGAGGGTTCCCGTTGTGATTATACTTGCTCTCCAGGCTATCAGATTGAGGGTGATCGCAATCGTGTCTGCATGGAAGATGGGCTCTGGAGCGGAGGAGAACCTTTTTGTGTAGGTAAATTTTCAGAAAAATTGATTGATACGGCAACACGTGTCTTGTCACAATGAGGTGACCACTTCTGTGGCCCTTTAATTTACAAGTATCTTTGATGGTGGCTGAATGCATTTCAGGGTTTTGCAGTGGAGGTGTTGAGAGCAGGAGCGCACGGCGTCATTGGTTGCTATGACGCTGTGCGCTTCATGCCGCCGCTGCTGTACAGTAATGCACTCGTATAGTGTATTACTGTAGTGCAGCGGCGGCATGAAGGGCACAGCGTCATAGCAACCAATGACGCCGTGCGCTCCTGCTCTCAACAGGAATCCAGGCCGTGTTACTACGGACCACTCTCGGCCGTGTGCATGAGGCCTTAGTGTTTTGCGGTCCGCAAAAAAAACAACGGATGAAGTCCGTATGGCGGATCCATTGTAACAATGCCTATCCTTGTCTGCAAAATGGACAAGAGTAGAACATGTTCTATTTTTCTTTTTTTTGCGGGGCTACGGAACAGAGCAACGGATGCGGACAGCATCTTTTGCGGCCCCGTTGCAGTGAAAGGGTTCACAGCCAAGCCGCAAAAAATGCATCTCTGATGCGGAACCAAACCACGTTCGTGTGCATGTAGGCTTAACCTGAGGATTGTCTCCATGGACAATGTGAAACTTAAAGGCCCCTTTCACACAGGCGAGTATTCCGTGCGGATGCGATGCTGTTCACATGTGCGGTGATTTTCACGCATCACTTGTGCGTTGCGTGAAAATCGCAGCATGCTCTATTTTGTGCGTTTTTCACGTAACGCAGGCCCCATAGAAATGAATGGGGCTGCGTTAAAATCGCAAGCATCCGCAAGCAAGTACGGATGCGGTGCGATTTTCACGCATGGTTGCTAGGAGACGATCGGGATGGAGACCCGATCATTATTATTTTCCCTTATAACATGGTTATAAGGGAAAATAATAGCATTCTGAATACAGGATGCATAGTACAATAGAGCTGGAGGGGTTAAAAAATAAAAATAAAATTTTTAACTCGCCTTAGTCCACTTGATCGCGCAGCCCGACTTCTCTTCTGTCTCCTTCTTTGCTGATTGCAGGAACAGGACCTGTGGTGACGTCACTCCGGTCATCACATGATCCATCACATGATCTTTTACCATGGTGATGGATCATGTGATGGACCATGTGATGACCGGAGTGATGTCACCACAGGTCCTGTTCCTGCAATCAGCAAAGAAGGAGACAGAAGAGATGCCGTCTGCGCGATCAAGTGGACTAAAGTGAGTTAAATTATTATTATTATTTTTTAAACCCCTCCAGCCCTATTGTACGAAGCATTCTGTATTCAGAATGCTATTATTTTCCCTTATAACCATGTTATAAGGGAAAATAATACAATCTACAGAACACAGGGGTCAAGTCCTGGGAAAAAAAGTGTGGGAACTCACCCAAGATTCAGTGCCTCCGTGTGAAGTCACGGCACGCGGTGTATGCAAAGGGCAGGGAAGGTCGGGAGGAGGAGCAAGCAAGTGCCTTATTTTTCGCCCTATAAGATGCACCTAGGTTTTAGAGGAGGACAATAAGAAAAAAATATTTTTTATTACACCTCAGGTCAGACCTCCAATGTTAATCATACCTCAGCTAACAGCCCCAATAAGATCCCCAATGTTAATAAGAACCCAATAAGACCTCAGATCAGACCTCAGCTCAGACCCCAATATGAATCACCCCCAATCAGACCTCAGATAAGAGCCCCATGCCTTATAGCAGCCCCAGTAGCCTCATAGCAGCCCCCAGTAGCCTCATAACAGCCCCCAGTACCTCTCCAGCAGCCCCCACTAGCCTCATAGCAGCCCCTAGTGCCTCTCCAGCAGCCCCCAGTGCCTCTCCAGCAGCCCCAGTGCCTCTCCATCAGCCCCCAGTAGCCTCATAGCAGCCCCCAGTAGCCTCATAGCAGCCCCCAGTGCCTCTCCACCAGCCCCCAGTGCCTTTCCACCAGCCCCCAGTGCCTTTCCACCAGCCCCCAGTGCCTCTCCACCAGCCCCCAGTAGCCTCATAGCAGCCCCCAGTAGCCTCATAACAGCCCCCAGTACCTCTCCAGCAGCCCCCACTAGCCTCATAGCAGCCCCTAGTGCCTCTCCAGCAGCCCCCAGTGCCTCTCCAGCAGCCCCCAGTGCCTCTCCATCAGCCCCCAGTAGCCTCATAGCAGCCCCCAGTGCCTCTCCACCAGCCCCCAGTGCCTTTCCACCAGCCCCCAGTGCCTCTCCACCAGCCCCCAGTAGCCTCATAGCAGCTCCCAGTGCCTCTCCAGCAGCCCCAGTGCCTCTCCATCAGCCCCCAGTAGCCTCATAGCAGCCCCCAGTGCCTCTCCATCAGCCCTCCCTTGTCACTCTCTTTCTCCTCAATCCCTCCCTCCCTTGTCACTCTCTTTCTCCCCCTCCCTTGTCACTCTCTTTCTCCCCCCTCCCCCCTTGTCACTCTCTTTCTCCCTCCTCCCTTGTCACTCTCTTTCTCCCCGCTCCCCTATTTTCACTCTTTCTCCCCCTCCCTCCCTTGTCACTCTTTTTCTCCCCCTCCCTCCCTTGTCACTCTCTTTTTCTCCCCCTCCCTCCCTTGTCACTCTTTTTCTCCCCCTCCCTCCCTTGTCACTCTCTTTTTCTCCCCCTCCCTCCCTTGTCACTCTCTTTTTCTCCCCCTCCCTCCCTTGTCACTCTCTTTTTCTCCCCCTCCCTCCCTTGTCACTCTCTCTTTCTCCCCGCTCCCCTATTGTCACTCTCTTTCTTCCCCTCCCTGGTCACTCTCTTTCTCCCCCCCTCCCTCCCTCCCTTGTCACTCTCTTTCTCCCCCTCCCTCCCTTGTCACTCTCTCTTTCTTCCCTCCCTCCCTTGTCACTCTCTTTTTTCCCCCTCCCTCCCTCGTCACTCTCTTTTTCTCCCCCTCCCTCCATTGTCACTCTCTCTTTCTCCCCCTCCCTCCATTGTCACTCTCTCTTTCTCCCCCTCCCTCCATTGTCACTCTCTCTTTCTCACCCTCCCTCCATTGTCACTCTCTTTCTCCCCGCTCCCCCATTGTCACTCTCTTTCTCCCCCTCCCTCCCTTCTCACTCTCTCTTTCTCCCCACCCACCTCTAGTGTAGCCTCTAGTGTAGCGTGGCTGAGCTCTGTCCGGTCCTTGGTACAGAAGCATTTGTTTTCTGTACCCGGCCGGACTAAGTGAGCACTTCCTGTCAGTCCGGCCGGGTTCAGGAAACAAAAGCTCCTGTACCAAGGACCGGACAGAGCTCAGCCACGCTACACTAGAGGCGCTTACCTCCTGTCAGTCCCTCTTTTCATCCTGCGCCAGAGCGGGGCGCCGACAGTGTTGAGGGGCACAATGCCGCTGCCCTGCTGAAAGGGAACGGCGTTCCTGCTAAGAAAAAAGCGCAGGAACGCCGTTCCCACGCGTTCCTGCAGGACTCGAGCCCTGACAGAACACCAATCCCAATCCTGAACTTCTATGAAGAAGTTCAGGTTTGGGTATCAAACATGCGCGATTTTTCTCACGCGAGTGCAAAACGCATTACAATGTTTTGCACTCGCAAGGAAAAATTGTGCCTGTTCCCGCAACGCACCCGCACCTTTTCCCGCAACGCCCGTGTGAAACCAGCCAAAGAGTTGCTGCACTTTCACACAATTTAATTTAATAGAGAATTGTGTAACCAGCAAATTTCTAAATTACTTCATTTAAAAAAAATCTGTCTGCATCCACCTGAAAAAAACTGTAATTTCATGGCCATTAGGGTCTCACATCCGCCTAACTTGGAGTCCACTGCTTGTTCTTAGGCTAGACTCATCTCTAGTAACAGAGACACAGAAGACAGTTCACTGGAAATTCGGGGGGTGTCAGAGCTAGCTGAGATCCTTAGTTTGACTGTCTCGACACTGCTTCGGAAGAGCAGAGAAGCTCATTTGTGTCTATAAGTCTGATCAATCAGTCTTTATCACTTTTCTGAGCTCCCTAGAAGAAAACAAACATAGTGGGAAGTGAGGTCACTGCATACAGTACTGGCAAATTCAACATAAGGGAGACACCCCCTGCTTGTGAGAGAAGTAAATCTAGCTGTGCAAATGAAACAGTAAATAATATAGCTGAGGAAAACATTAAGGTAAACTCCTTCACAGTCATGATTCTACAATGAAGCACAGCCATTATGCAAGCTTTTTTTTAAAACTCAGGATTGCTTTAAAATTCATGCTGCCGATCCTATTAATTTCTAGATATACCTGCGCTGATTGCACAGAATATATTACAATGGTTTGGATTCATGTGTTTATTGCTACAACTCATATTATATTATTTTACCAGAGATATTAGTATCATGGCTGGTATCCTGGCAACCTTGTATTTATTGTCATTTAAAGGGGTGTGGTTATTACCTTTAAAATCTGTCCCTGCTGTGTACTGATGAGCGGCAAGAACCCTGACACAGTTCTCTCTACAGATCAGTCTCTGACCTGGCTGATATAAGCTGCTGTGCATATTTTTTCCCATGCAGCATTGCCTTAAAGAGCCTCTGTCAGCATAATCAACCCTACTGCCTGGTAGGGTTGATCATGCTGATTAAAACGATGCCCTTCTTTTGTCTGTATGTTAAACAGCTGCAGAGATATCTGCGTTTTTATCCATATGCAAATTAGCACATTGGAGCACCAGAGGCCAGGGTCAAATCCTTGGAGCACTCCTTGTATTAAACCCATGTGCTCTCCCTCCCCTTAATAGATGGGGCTAGACATCAGTATGTTGCGTTGCGGGCAGAGCTGCGTCCTAGAGCTGTGTCATGGCATGTACATATCATATGCACAGCTCCGCACCCTAGAGCTACAACATGCTCATTTTCATATAATAAAAATGCAGATATCTTTAAGATTAGTCGTCATACACCGCTGAGTCTCCTCATTGAGAACCAGGTGCTCACCACTGGGCAATTGTCCAAGGCCTGAATTTCCTAGGAGACCCTCAAGGACTGGGTCCTTAGGAGAAAACTAAGAGTGGCGCATACAAGCCTTCAGTGCTCTGGACCACAGGGGACTCTACCTACCTCCTCAAGATAGGCCATCAGTAGATCGGCAGGGGTCCAGCACATTGCCACCCTTGCCGATCAGCTTTTCGGTGTAGCTCCATCAAAGTTGGTACAGGAGCTACAGAGCACCATCTACATTGTAGCGGAGGGAGCTCATTATTATAGCGCTGCTCCCCCTGAAGTGAATGGGAGCAGCGCCATAGTAGCTCCGTCTACTACAATGTTGATGGTCTTGTGCTGCTTCGGCGCCTACTTCTACCAATGGAGCTACAGAGAACTGTTAATCATCGGGTGTGTGAGTGCTAGACGGGCAGACTGGCCATAGACCCTACAGGGAAATTTACAGTTGGCCCAGAGCCCAGAGGGCCGCCTGAGGCCTCCTCATGGCTGCCGGCTGGGTACATAAAGATCTGATCCTCTAACCATTAATTAATACTAGGAGCATCAGGTACTTATACACCTAGCCAAAATCCGCAGGTGTCCTTCTGAACTCAACTGCATCCTCAGGACAGTGATATAGTTGAAAACTGTGGTGAAGGTGGCAGTATTTTGGGGGCGGCAGTATTTTGGGCGGCACTGTGGTATTTGGTTCTGCTGAGGCAGTTTTGTGCGCTGTACTATGCTGATTCTGTATATTGTTCTGCACTACAGTATTGCAGGCTCTACCTAATGAATAGGTGCTGGGGGATTCATCATGATCCGATTTTACATAATTGTTCAAAAGTAGAATGTTGTTCTTAAAAATAGTCTTTTGAAGTGATTATTCATCATTGGCTGCTAAGTTGTTTTCGAGAACTGTATAGTTTTCTTGTTTTCTATCAGATGTTGATCCACCCAAGATTCAGTGCCCGACTCCAAGGGTAAAAGTTGCCGAGCCAGAGAAACTGACCGCTGTGGTGTACTGGGGAAGCCCGAAGGTCAAGGATACAGCTGATGGTGTTATAACAAGGCGAGGGGGGATAACATGCCAAATCACTGCATTAAATGAAATTAAAGGGTTTTTCCACAATGGACATTCATCTCCTAAACACAGGATAGGTGATAAATGTCCTGCACTGCTGGAAGATAGAGCACCAGAGTGCAAGCTTGACCACTGCTCCATTCAGATTCCACAACCAAAGTGAGAGGGAACAGGAGTCAGACCCCATTGCGGGAAAGCCCCATTAAGGGGCCCAAACTCTGCTGTAACCTTTGCACACAAGCCTTAGCGGCAAAGAGGCTTAGTTTATGAAATGACCCCAAAAATTTGAAACAAAAGCCTAGCCGCAAATAATCATATGGAATTGCCCACTACCACCTGCTGTGGCTGGGCCCATAGAAGGATCCGTTAGTGGGTCAGTCTTACCCTGAAGACAATGGGGTTCATTTATCAAAGACCGATAAAACTCCCTGCGCTGCCGGAGGATGTGCCTAAGGTGTAGGCCGTGCACCTGGAGTGAAAACTACTGCAGTCCCTGATCAGTTTCCTGGGGCTGATGGCCTGGCCCCTGCCATGCTCCAAAACCACTCCCACCACTCCCCAGTGGCGAGGACAGAGTAAAACCACCTATGAGACAAAATGTAATTACACAAACGTTTAAAAAGTCACAAAACCCAGGCTTAAGCAGTTTAGGAAATGACCCCCCGATGTCTTTATGAAACCAGAAGATCACTGTAGTCAACCTAACTTGTTTTTTTTGTATCTAGAGTGTTGCGGAGAGGTCCTGAACCAGGATCTCAGCTCCGTGAAGGTGAACACATCATCCGATATACAGCATATGACAGCGCAAACAACCGCGCAAGCTGTAAATTTACAGTAAAAGTACAAGGCATGTATTCAACTATCCAGATCTCCAGACTTCAGCATTGTGATTTTGTGCATCATGGTAGCTATCTACAGTTATTGGGGCACATTTACTAAGGGACTTTCCACTTTTTTAGGTGTAAAATGGTCACAAGTCCCCTTTTCTAACGGGCCGTGCCAGGATCGGGACTCCAGCCGCGGCAAATTTACGCCTGGAGCAAGGACTGCCACAGATGCGCCTGATTTAGATTAGACAAATCCAACGGCCGCACAGAGGGGGAAACTAAGAGCAGCGTAAAAAGCTGGTCTTAGTAAATGTTCTCCCTTGTGGCACCTTTATCAAGCTTGTCGTTTTAAGACCACAATTACACTGCAGTGGTAGAGTCGCCTGTCAGTATTTTGCAGGCTATTTATTAAAACTCGCACCGCAGTTGATGAATGAGAGAAGGCGTCTTCGTATTAGTCAGGTCTCTGGTGGTTCAATTTCAATAAGACTGGTCTAATTAGTATGCACATGAAAAAATGTGCTGTATAAAGTCGCATGTCTATCTAAAAGTGCAACTTTTATTGCAAAAATAGTAGCACTTTATCACTCAAAAATGATGAATAAAAATAAGCCAGTGGAGTAAAAAATTATACTGTTTTTGGGCACATTTCACAAAAGGCACATCTACATAAATAATTTTAAAAAAAAGTGCAGATTGGTCTAAAAATTTCAAAATTGTCAAATGAGGCGCAAATGCCTCTAAAACAGGTGCACTTTCAATAGTAAATGCACCGGAAAAAAGACTGTCTAAAAGAGCATTTTTTTCGACCAAAAACAAGCACAAACACTATAATAAATGTGTTTTTTTTGCAGTAAGAAGATGTCCCATTCTTTCTCCTCCACTTCACGGTTACATCACCTGTAGCTCTGCTGGGAATAACTACGGAGCTAATTGTGAATATCACTGTGAGGGGGGCTATGAGCGTCAGGGGCCAGCTCTGCGGGTCTGCCTATTCAGTCAGCAGTGGGCTGGATCCCCAGCGATATGTACACGTGAGTAGACCACTTGTATCTGATTTCTCTAAGGGCTCATGCGCACGAGCGTATTTTCTTTCTGTGTCCGTTTGTTTTCTTTTTGTGGACTGTATGCAGAACCAATACATTTCAATGGGTCTTCAAAAAAAACGGAAGTTACTCCGTGTGCATTCCGTTTCCATATGTCCATATTTCCGTTCTGCAAAAAATAAATAAAACATGTCCGATTATTGTCTGCATTACGGACAAGGATAGGACTGTTCTATTAGGGGCCGGCTGTTCTGTTCCTCAAAATACGGGATGCATACGGACATCATCCGTGTTTTTTGTAGACGCAAAATACATACGGTCGTGTGCATGAGCCCTAAACATTATGACTTTTTTTTTAAAAAGAGCAGTATTTTAGAGAACTGCCCTATACAGTCAGTAATGTAGACTCAATGTCATACTTGGACGTCACATAACTCTGTTGCTTGTCGTCTGTTTTATTTTAAGCCATGCAGATCAACGTCAACGTGAATTCTGCAGGCGGCTTCATAGACCAGTTTTTTGAGAAGCAGCAACTACTGATTATTTCTACCCCCAGCTCTTCGGACAGGTACTACAGACTTCAGAGTGCTGCTCTGCAGGTAAGGCTGACACCCATCCTGGCTAACGTTAATTGTAGCTGACAAATTCTGCAGAGAGTATCCCGTGAGACTGAAGACTCTCACACTCCGTGCATTTCTGTTTTGCATTTGCTTTTGATGCACATAATGATTTCTTCTCCATTCACATCCAAAGTCCATCAAGAGTCCAAATTTCAGGGCAATTTCACAGTTGGGGCGCATGCACACGGCCGTTGATGTTTTTGCAGCCTGCAAATAGCGGATCCGCAAAACACGGCCGTGTGCATTCTGCATTTTGAGGAATAGAATGGCCGTCCCCTCCATTAGACTGTGATGTATCTTTATTGTAGGAACTCGTTTTACATGGGATAAGTAAACATGTTAATGTCAACTTTGTAAAAACTAACAAAGACATGATCTTGTGCTGAGTATATGAAAAGAGGTATCTCCCAAGGGACGAGAACCTTCTTGCTAGCACCTTCCAAGTGGCTCCCTATGAGTCAAAATCCAACTTTTTAAGAAGCCTCGGGATATGACAGAAGAATATAACCAAGCCAAATGTCCATCTGTAGACAGCTGTTTTGGGGTGCTTGCCCCTCGTCAGTACAGAGTAGGATTCTGACTGGCTGAACGCTTAGGCGAAGTGCTGTGTATGGAGGCTGGACTATACTCCCTTGTCATATCCCAAGGCTTGTTAAAAAGTAGGATTTTTACTTATAGGGAGGGAGGTGACACGGACGAGATGGTTCTCTTTCTTTTGGAGATACCTCTCTGCGTTTTCTTTTCCATACACAGCTGGTCTCTTTAAGGAGACCCAGCACCCCACCTAAGCTGTGGTGAGTATGACATGATGGGTACAGGTCCGCTATCTGTGGCGGATGAAAGCAGATTATTGTTTCTCATTGTGATCAGAAATTGTGTTTAAACTAAGGATTTCACCGAGGGATTGTCTGGATTTCTATGTCCATAGATGTATACAATATATCGATCGGCACTGCGGGAAATAGAGTGGCGGTGCGCGTGTCCCAGGGCAGGCGTCCCATATAGATAAAAAGAAAAAAACAGACCGGCACTCGCTGTCAGTATATAATCTTGTGATTTATTGTCACATCCCAGTGACGTGTTTCGGCATACTCTCTGACTTTATCAAACTGTTTGATAGAGTATGCCGAAACGCGTCACTGGGATGGGACTATAAATCACAAGATTATATACGAACTATGTCAATAGAGTCTTGAGTCATTTCTCAATAGCTACCTGTTTAGATATTTTCTTAATATGAGCTAACTTACAATATTATGTTTGAATATCTCATATAGACGTTCCGCACCATAACTTTAAAAGTCTCATATCTGAGTGTTAGCCTGATGTCACGGCCACGGTTATGGTCGTGACTCCTTGGGAGCCGCATACAGTTGCCCGCGGTTGTGGTTGTTGTGTCAAGGGGTCTCAGTCGCTGTCAGCCCCTTCTGAGCAGGAGCCCATGCAGCTGGGGTTGATTGCTTCTGACAATAGAAGATTCAGCTCACATGGGAGGGTTTGTTTTTGTTGTGGAGGTATAAATCATTTGGCAAATATTTGTCCCTCTAGGAGATTCAGGCAGTTTTCTGGGAGTAATAAAGAAAACCACAGTGCGGGGAAGGATGTCAGTGCACACCACAAAACACCATGCACACAGACATACCAAAAGTGCATACACACATGCACACAACTCCCAGGGAACCGCACACATAGCTGTTGTCCGCGGCAACCGCACTGAGGCCAACTACATTATGCCTCAGCTGCGGTTGACACAACAACCCAAACCGCGGGCAACTGTATGCGGCTCCCCAGGAGTCACGGCCATAACCGTGGCCGTGACACCTGATCAACATTTCACCTATTCCTGGCTGATTGGACACAGTGGGGTAGATACTTTATCAATGTCTTTTCAACACCCGGCAACTCTACCAATTTGTTCTTTTCGGCAGCCACCAGGAATGGAAACAACACAGTCAATGGAACCGAAGCAGAAGGCTCCATCCAGTGTGCAGTGGTCGTTCTGGGTTCTGCACCTCACCTCACTTCACACAGTAGATGGAGCTTTCTGCTTCTGGCTCTGTCCACTTTGTTGGTTCCAGGGGCTTCTAAAAACAGCTGGGGGCTGCTGGGTATTGGACCTATAGAAAATAGAATCTGGGAATCTGCAATTATCGTGCGGTCTAATAGGGGGCCTAAGACTTTATCTACTCCCTAAATTTCACACATCCTTTCTTCAAAGAGAGCAACTTGTGGTCTGGATCAGCGTCATGTCGTAGTGGTTGAGTTGGTGGGAGAGATGCCAAAAGAGGTGGGACGTGTACGAGCTCAGCAACTGTCAACAGAACTCATCGAGCAATTAAGGTAATTTAAAAAATCTTTGTGATAGGATTTCTACAAAATGTTTCAATCTTGTAATGGGAGGCGTCTCCATGATGTCTGTTTATGGCCCAGTTTTATATTGTATT
This sequence comes from Bufo gargarizans, assembly GCF_014858855.1. Classification (NCBI taxonomy): domain Eukaryota; kingdom Metazoa; phylum Chordata; class Amphibia; order Anura; family Bufonidae; genus Bufo; species Bufo gargarizans. The sequence goes on along the minus strand of NW_025334745.1, from coordinate 208,370 downwards.
ATATGTGGAACCTCAAGTTCCTGCAGCTTTTGTGTGCCACATAACCCGCATTACATCCATAACTTGAGATGGTACAGGTGTGTCCGATTCATGTGCTGCTCGGAATGGTTTAGAGCTAAATTGTGATGTTTCTTGCCTGACTGGGGGTCATTCAGTTGCTTGACTACATTACCTAACATGCTTTTAGTAAATGAAGGAGGTCTACAGCATCCACTCAGGGCCCCATTGAAAATGCCTATTCTTGTCTGCAAAACGGAGAAGAATAAGGCATGTTCTATCATTTGCAGCTCGGCCGCACAGATGCAGACAGCACACGGATAACATCTGTTTGCAGCTCCATAGAAAAGAATAGGTTTATGTGCAATCCTCCAAAAATGCAGATTGGGCACAGACTTAAAATACGGTAGTTTGAATGCCCCCTTACACGGTGAAATTTGCTTTTGGGTCATTCCTATAGTTACGCTGTGGTTTTACCCTATCCACGGCAATCGATGACCACCTCTGGAGCCTGCTCCTGATATTAAGGCCTAGTAGGGGCAAGGATCATGTGAATGTTGTAAAGCATGAAAGGTAGAAATAGAACAGTAAACCTCCTCTTACTTATCAAACGCTTCACATAATTCCCACAGACAGGCCTTGCATATCTCCAGATCATACTTCAATATGGTTCTCATCGACAAGTACGGTGTTGACCGGGAACGATACGTGGAACCTACGACCTCCGATGAGATCTTCACTTTTATAGACACCTATCTACTGAGCCCCTTGGAACTCGCTCAGCTGGAGGCCAACAAGGAGAACTGTGAATGATGGACATCGCTGCTGCTCTGCACAAAGAGGGAACTGGTGATCGAATCCGTGGAAACAGTCATAATCCTAGCGGAAATTAGTTTTTTTAAATAAAATATTTATTAAATAAAACTCGTATAAACTAGAACATATAATTTGCTGTGATCAGTATGAAATATGCAAACTTATCATTTATATTGTTATAAATTACTGCTTTGGCCTAATTAACACTGTCCCTTTACGAAGCCATTTCAACATGTTCATAAGTCAATTAGCACATATAAACTGGGGATACACAGGGGACCTTCAGACTATGTCAGAGCCACAGCATGGTGTGTAGTACTGGTGTGGCAGGCTACGGAGCACAACCCCCGGGCTAGGCTGGGTCACATGACTGTGTCCCAGCCACGGACCCTCAAACCATCTTCATATCTGCAGTGTTTTACAGTACCAGCAAAGTGAATGAGTTCTACCATGTTTCATTCACATGGTAGAAATCAAAGGCAGAAACTGACCTATGGCGAGTCTGCAAGCATGTGAATTTATACTGCGGATTTCACCCTTTTCACTTGGTGCGGTTTTTTTTTCTGTGGGAAATTACAAGTAGAGATGAGCTAATCAGCTGTGGATGGTACATCCAAAGTCGATTCGCTAAAAACTTTGTTCTAGTACTGTACGGCGATCCCACTCCATACAGTATTAGGGCTCATGTACACAAACGTATTTTCTTTCCGCTTGGTTTATATTTTGCGGACCGTATGTAGAACCATTGACTTCAATGGGTCCGCAAAAACAACGGAAGGTGCTCCGTGTGCATTCCGTTTCAATATTTCAGTTCCGCAAAAAAGTAGTGCATGCGCTATTATTGTCTGTAAATCACGGTCCAAGGCCCCATTCAAGTCAATGGGTCCGCAAAAAATACAGAACGCACACGGAACACATCCATATGTCATCCCGATCCATACTGTAGAAATGCTGTGCCCAGCCCATATTGCTTATGTGTTTGGCGATTAATAAGTTACTGTTTCCATTTCTGATCCGCAAATAAACGATCAAATACGAAAACAATATGAATATGTTTTGTGCCACAACGGAACAGAAAACCTCAGATGATACGAAACAACGGATCTGTGAAAAACGGACCGCAAAACAACGGTCGTGTGCATGAGCCCTTAGAATGTGTTGACTCTGATGAGCCGAAGTTTATTACTTCGCAAACTCCCGCGAGACCATGTAATAACTTCAGGAATTAAGCATTACTGTAAAAACCTTGGTACCGAACTCTGGGAGGTTAGCCATCACAGCCGTAGTCTCGTGTGGACCCAACCTTGATGTGGTTTCCAGCAAGGAGCCAGCTCAGACAGTGATTGGCTGAATGGGTTTTCCTTGGTATTTCTGGCGCGTCAATTCAGGACCAGGAAGTGAAGAAAAGCAGAGACTGGAGCAGCTTCAGCTGGGAATCGGTGGTCGTGAGGGCTCTTCCACACGAGCGGATCCCGTGCGTGGAATCCACTGCGTGAAAGAGAGCCAAGAGACACGGAACATTAACATGATTGATAACGCTCCGTGCCTCTCTGTGACCTTTTTACTACAAAATCACAGTGACAACTTTTTCAATCATGTTATTGGTCCCTGTCCGGAACGGGGCTTGGCTCTGTTTCACGCAACAGATTACCCGCACGGCATCCGCTTGTGTGAAGGAGCCCTAATGGCTTTTTTTTATTTGTAAACCTTTCTGACTTTTTTTTTTGCCATCTAAGGGTATATTCACCCTGTGGCATTGTGGAAAGTCCACAGCACATTACAGTACCAGCAAAGTGGATGAAATGTTATAGAATTCCTTCCACATGCTGTATACAAAATCTGCAGGAGAGGCCGACCTGTTGTGCAGATTTAAAGCTGCAGTCAGTTTGTGCTGTGGATCTCCACCTTTTGCACGTTTGTAGCAAAGTCCAGGTCAAATCTGCAGATTTTGCCATGGGTTTGTCAAAACTTTTGCCACAGAATCACGGATAAATCCTCTTCACAGAAGTTCGGGCTTGGGATCAGTGTTCTGTAGATTGTATTATTTTCCCTTATAACATGGTTATAAGGGAAAATAATAGCATTCTGAATACAGAATGCATAGTACAATAGCGCTGGAGGGGTTAAAAAAGAAATATATAATGTAACTCACCTTAATCCACTTGCTTGCGCAGCCGGCATCTGTTCTGTGCTGTGTACAGGAAAAGGACCTGTGGTGATGTCACTCCGGTCATCACATGGTCCATCACCATGGTAAAAGATCATGTGATGACCAGAGTGACGTCACCACAGGTACTTTTCCTGTACACAGCACAGAAGAGATGCCGGCTGCGTGAGCAAGCAGATTAAGGGGAGTTAAATTATTAATATTTTTTTAACCCCTCCAGCGCTATTGTACTATGCATTCTGTATTAAGAATGCTATTATTTTCCATTATAACCATGTTATAAGGGAAAATAATAAAGATTGGGTCCCCATCCCGATCATCTCCTAGCAACCGTGCGTGAAAATCGCACCGCATCCGCACTTGCTTGCGATTTTCACGCACCCCATTCACTTCTATGGGGCCTGCGTTGCGTGAAAAACGCACAAAATAGAGCTTGCTGCGATTTTCACGCAATGCACAAGTGAGGCGTGAAAATCACCGCTCATGTGCACAGCCCCATAGAAATGAATGGGTCCTGATTCAGTGCGGGTGCAATGCGTTCAACTCACGCATTGCCCCCGCGCGGAAAACTCGCCCGTGTGAAAGGGGCCTAACTGTATTATGGTTTTTGCAGTGTTTTTTTTTAGTTTTTTGGAAAACTTCCGGAAAACTGCAGCAAACAACGCACGATGGACATAAATTGGAGAATAAAGGCTACAGAATTACCTGTGCAAGTAATAGCTTCTAATAGACCAGACTATGCCAAGGAACATTTTGCTGGCTAAAGGTTAGAAAATGTTTTTCCCCTATATACTGTGGTCAACAGAGGAGACATTAAAGTTGTTCTTCCAAGAGCAGTAGCAGCCAGTTCCTTGGCAGGTCTTTCCCTGTAGATTGAACTTAGAAAACCCTCACTTTTCTTCATGACATCATTTGGCAAACCTTCTCTAGACAGGTCAATGACTAATATCTGGCAGTAAAAGTGATGTTCTTTTCAAAAGCATTATTACAAAAGTTTAGCTGGCAAATGTCTTCCCATAATGTCAGCATGGGAAATACATCATAAAGCGGTATGACCAGCACATATGGAGACAGAAATCCCAGTATCCTGACCGAACATGTCAACACTGGATGTGCTCCCATTTTATCATTTTCATACTGCAAGGCGTCAGAAACGATTGGAAATGTTTAACCACATTATTATTTTTCCTTGAGGTGTGCGTTTTATATCCACCCTCATCCTCTCATATTTAGATGAGATTATGTTGCGGGATGGAACAAGGCTTAAACGGTTTAATTTCTGCCTGGAAGCCAGTAGATGCCTTTGCAGTGTCCCAGGGGGTCAGTAGTGTATGCTGGGCTTTGTAGTGCAGATTGACCACTAACCTGGGATCCACTGTCGTCTTCAATTGGGGCAAATACTGGAACAGGCAGGTATTTAACAGTTCGTGACGCCAGTGTCAATTAAACGGTGACACGCCGTGTATGGTATTGTAGAAGAATGAAGCAAGCATAGGATAGCCAACAAAAACTGGAACTTTTACTGAATATCAGTGGATACAGCTGGTTCTTGGGAGTACAGAATGGCCGGTCTTAGCAAGGCATTATACAGAGTGTTGATTACAGGAGATGCAGTACAGGCGGTTTGCACACTATTCCTGACTGGTCCTGCTACATGTGACTTTCTCTCCAAGGTCTAATGCCCTATAGCTGGCGTACCCTTGAAGCTGTCTTTATATAGTACCTCCTCTGTTGTCTTGAGTACCTCTTGCTTTATCTGATCGGCCTCTGTGGTATTCTGTGTCTTCAGGCTGTTTAGCTATGCCCTTCTGACTTCTATGCATAAGGACTCAGGAGGGAATCCTCTCTGCACTGAGTCTGGAAACTTCTCCCTTCCTGAGCTAGGCCCTAGCCTATTTATACTGAACTGGGGGCTCCCTCTGCTGGCTGTTATAAGGATTGCCGGTAACCGGCCTGACTGGCTTAAAGGGAACTACACACTCAAATCTAGCAGTGTCGGGTAGCCTACCCGTATGCTGCACACCCCCAGACTTTAACGTGAGTAAGGCCTCGTACTCACACACATGCCTGAACCAACATAAGCTGATGCATAAGTTAAACATGGCATTATAAATATAATAAACAACGATTTCACACAAAAATATAACATTTGCAATAAATGACGCGAGAAAAAGGGGCGTCTTCTTTCTTCTTAGGCACGGCCGCTGACCTGGCACAGCGGACTTAAGGTGAACCAGGTTAGTCTATTTTTCTTGACTGAAGTATAATAAGGAACTACACAGGGTTTCCCCGTGGGTATAGAACAGGCAAGGGCTCACGTGGAGGAGTCCATTCTTGCGTACAAACGTCAAGCAGGCTATTTCTATTAACAACTGTTCGGGGGGAGACACCACCAGCATAGTCAAAGTCTCCTAAATGGACTGGCGGACGTCCCCTGGTTATCCGGGTGGACCTTCTCAACACAGGGGTCTCCTCTTCCCTTAGCAACGAGGTAGAAGAGAGAGTAGCAACAGGAGAATCTCCATCCGTGCGACCTTGGTCAGGAACAACTGGAACAACAGGAACAACAGGATCCACTAGAGGGGGAGCTGGATCCGGGGCATCTTGAACCGGCTCTTCTGGAAGTGAAGGTACAGTAGGTGCCGGAGCGGGCACCAACAAGTTTAACCATGGTGTCAGAAGCCAATGCATGGGATCAGCGTCATACCTTAGATCACGGACAGCCTGCATAGGATCCTCGGGCCGTATTGATGACTCTGACACAGGGGGTTCAGAGATAGAACTCTCGGCACTGGGTTCTGGTGTCAGGCAGAGCTTTAACCGGTTTCGGTGTACAATTTGGGATCCCCTGCCTTCCCGGGTGATCTCATAAGTGTGAGTTCCAACATTTGGGATTGCAGTGACAACATAGGGACTTTGTTCCCATTTACTGTCCAGTTTACTGGTGCGGCGGTTATTTTTTAACCATACCACAGCCCCTATTGTCAAGGGTTCTGCATGGGCTGCTTGGTCATAGTCTCTCTGCTGCCGGTCTCTAGCATAGTCCATACGTTCCTGAACAATAGCTTGGGCCGTATTCAATCGCCTTTGGTGTTCAGCAACCCAGTCGGTATTAGGTAATGGGTTGATGCAATCAGGTACGAGTACGTCCAAGGAGTGGTCAGCAGGCAATAACCCTTGGCGCCCAAACATCAAATAGAAGGGGGTATACCCAACTTAAATCTAACCTAATACAAGTTGGTGAGGCCAACATAGAGTCAGTTTGGGTTACGTTGCAGTTTGCTAATCATGCAGTAACTCGTGTAGGTGTGATATATAGACCACCTGATCAAGTTAAAGAACTAGATGATCTACTAGTTGAAGAAATAGCTAAAATGACAATGAAAGGAGAAGTTATCATTATGGGAGATTTCAATCTTCCAGATATAAACTGGAAAACCAAAATAGCAAGTTCTACCAGGAGTACAGATATTCTAAATTCCCTACTGGGGTTATCCCTACAACAAATGGTTGAGGAGCCAACCCGGAGGGAGGCCATTTTGGATTTGATATTCACAAATGGGGATTCGGTATATGATGTCATTGTAGGCGAAACCTTGGGATCTAGTGATCACCAGTCAGTGTGGTTTAATATAAGAACTGTGAAAGAGTCCCACCACACAAAAACAAAAGTTTTAGATTTTAGAAAAACAGACTTTTCAAAAATGAAATTAGTCATAAATGAGTCCTTATCAGACTGGAACGGATTACATGGAGTCCAGGAGAAATGGGACTACTTAAAAGGTGCATTATTGAAGGCAACAGAAAATTGCATTAGACTTGTCAGTAAAAGCAAAAAAAGGAAGAGACCACTGTGGTACTCGGCAGAAGTGGCCCAAATCATTAAAAATAAAAAGCTAGCATTTTGTAATTATAAAAAAACCCAGAGCAATGAAGATAAGGAAATCTACAAGATTAGGCAGAAAGAGGCCAAGCAAGTTATAAGAACTTCTAAAGCTCAGGCAGAAGAAAAACTAGCTCAGTCTATGAAAAAAGGGGATAAGACATTCTTCAGATATATAAATGAAAAAAGGAAATTAAAACAAGGAATAACTAAATTAAAAATAAAGGACGGAAGGTATGTAGAAGAGAATAAAGGGCTAGCCGACTGCCTTAATGAATACTTCTGTTCAGTTTTTACAAAAGAAAAAGAAGAAGGACCTCCACTAGAAAGGATGACTAATAAATCGTTTGATGCATGTGTCTTTACAGAGGAAGATGTTCTAAGTTTGCTGTCTAAAGTGAAGACACATAAGTCACAGGGGCCTGATGAGATACACCCAAAATTATTAAAAGAGCTTAGTGGTGAGCTGGCAAAACCGTTAACAGATTTATTTAACCAATCATTAGTAACAGGAGTCGTCCCGGAAGATTGGAAATTGGCAAATGTCGTGCCCATTCACAAGAAAGGTAGTAGGGAGGAATCGAGCAACTATAGACCAGTGAGTCTGACATCAATAGTAGGCAAATTAATGGAAACCCTATTAAAGGATAGGATTGTGGAACATCTAAAATCCCATGGATTGCAAGATGAAAAACAGCATGGGTTTACTTCAGGGAGATCATGTCAAACAAATCTTATAGATTTTTTTGACTGGGTGACTAAAATAATAGACGGTGGAGGTGCAGTAGACATCGCATATCTAGATTTTAGTAAGGCTTTTGACACTGTCCCACATAGAAGACTTATCAATAAACTGCAGTCATTGAGCATGGACTCCCATATTGTTGAGTGGATTAGGCAGTGGCTGAGTGACAGACAACAGAGGGTTGTAGTCAATGGAGAATATTCAAAACAAGGTCATGTTACCAGTGGGATTCCACAGGGATCTGTACTGGGACCAATTTTGTTTAATATCTTCATAAGTGACATTGCAAAAGGCCTCGATGGTAAGGTTTGTCTTTTTGCTGATGACACAAAGATATGTAACAGGGTTGATGTTCCTGGAGGGAAACGCCAAATGGAAAAGGACTTAGGAAAACTAGAAGAATGGTCAGAACTCTGGCAACTGAAATTTAATGTGGATAAGTGCAAGATAATGCACCTGGGGCGTAAAAACCCAAGGGCAGAATATAGAATATTCGACACAGTCCTGACCTCAGTATCTGAGGAAAGGGATTTAGGAGTAATTATTTCAGAAGACTTAAAGGTGGGAAGACAATGTAATAAAGCAGCACGAAATGCCAGCAGAATGCTTGGATGTATAGGGAGAGGTATAAGCAGTAGAAAGAGTGAAGTGCTTATGCCGCTGTACAGAACACTGGTGAGACCTCACTTGGAGTATTGTGCGCAGTACTGGAGGCCATATCTCCAGAAGGATATAGATACTCTAGAGAGAGTTCAGAGAAGAGCTACTAAACTAGTACATGGATTGCAGGATAAAACTTACCAGGAAAGGTTAAAAGACCTTAATATGTATAGCTTGGAAGAAAGAAGAGACCGAGGGGATATGATAGAAACTTTTAAATACATAAAGGGAATCAACTCGGTAAAGGAGGAGAGCATATTTAAAAGAAGAATAACTACCACAAGAGGACACAGTTTTAAATTAGAGGGGCAAAGGTTTAAAAGTAATATAAGGAAGTATTACTTTACTGAGAGGGTAGTGGATGCATGGAATAGCCTTCCTGCAGAAGTGGTAGCTGCAAATACAGTGAAGGAGTTTAAGCATGCATGGGATAGGCATAAGGCCATCCTTCATATAAGATAGGGCCGGGGCTATTCATAGGATTCAGATATATTGGGCAGACTAGATGGGCCAAATGGTTCTTATCTGCCGACACATTCTATGTTTCTATGTTTCTATACCCGGTGGAACAGTGTATGGTATGATTGTATGTGAACATGAGCTGTGGCAACAGATTAGGCCAATCTCCCCTGGTTTCAGGAGGCACGGTCCTCAGCATCTCTATCAAGGTCTGATTCATTTTTTCACACAATCCATTACCTTGCGGATGGTAGGCCGTCGTCCGGATCTTCTTACAGTTGTGCAGGCGGCACAGTTCATGGAACAGATGGGACTCAAAAGCAGGACCTTGATCGGTGAGGATCTTTTCTGGACAACCGTAGGGCAGGAGGAAGTGTTTCCAGAACAGTTCGGCTGTAGTCTTGGCCGTCTGGTCTCTCACAGGCACCGCTACAACAAACTTAGTGAAATGGTCAATAATAGTCATAGCGTACACATACCCTGAGCGACTAGGTTCCAGCTTCACATGGTCGATGGCGACAAGTTCAAGAGGACGAGTACTTACAATGGGTCTCAGTGGTGCCCTCTGATCATGGTGTTCACCTCGTTTCAAGGTACAGGCTACACACTCTCGACACCACTTCTCCATGTCTTCTCGCATGCCCACCCAGTAAAACCGCTGGCGGATATTTGCCTCAGTCTTTTGGACCCCAAAGTGACCGGATTGATTGTGGTACATCTCCAACACCATACCTGCATCTCGTCGGGGTATGAGAATCTGATGCACCCTCTCGTTGGACACTGGGTCTAGGCTTCTCCGCAGCAACAGGCCCTTTTGTATGAAGAGCTGATGGCGCTGTCTCCACAGTTTGATGAGCTCAGGATCTGTACTCTTACGCCGAATCCTCTCAGGGGTTCTGCCACTGGTGATGAAGTCCAACAATTCACCCAGCACTCTACTTTCAGACTGTAGTTTCACCCACCTTTCTTCTTTGAGTTCAGGCCTACTGGAGGGTGAAGGAACTGCAGCTCTGTTACTGGTAGCCCGAGCCTGATCCTGTTGAGCAAATTTATGGTAGAAGGCCGGCATTTCTACATCTTCCCAAGCATCTCGCACATCATCAGGAGCTGTCTCTGTGGGAAGCCTGGATAAAGCATCAGCATTGTCATTAGTACGTCCAGCACGATATTTTACAGAGAAATCATAGTTGGCGAGGCGAGAGGCCCATCTTTGCTCCAAAGCCCCCAATTTAGCTGTATTTAGATGTGCCAGAGGGTTATTATCAGTGAATGCAATGAAGGGGGTAGCGGCTAGATAATCTTTGAATTTCTCCGTCACTGCCCACACTAATGCCAGGAACTCTAGTTTGAAGGAACTATAATTCTGGTCATTTTTCTCAGCTCCTTTCAAGGAGCGGCTTGCATAAGCTATCACTCTTTCTTTTCCCTCTTGGATCTGGGCTAACACAGCCCCCAGGCCTCGCTTGCTAGCATCAGTATACAGATGGAAGGGCTTGCTGTAGTCTGGATAACCTAACACGGGAGGCTCAGTCAGTTTTTTTTTTTAACAACTGGAACGCTATCTCTCTTTCTTCATTCCACTCAATGGGCACTGGAGTTCTAGGACTTTTCTTGGGCTGCCCCCTCAAGAGTTCCTGGATAGGATCGGCTATTTGAGCAAAATGGGGGATAAAACGTCTATAGTAGCCGGCAAAACCAAGGAAACCCCTCACCTCTTTGACGGTAGTGGGGACCGGCCAGTTACGGACAGCCGCTAACTTATCAGGGTCAGGTTGTATGCCCTCTCCGCTTACCACATGCCCCAGGTATTTTACCGCAGGTTTGAGCAAGTGGCACTTGGATGGCTTTACCTTCAGACCATATTTGATAAGGATTTCAAATACCTCTGCTAAGTGTTTCAGATGGTCTTCATATGTTTTTGAGTACACAATGACGTCATCTAGATACAGCAGCACTGTTTCAAAGTTTTTGTGACCCAAGCACCGCTCCATTAGTCTCTGGAAAGTTCCTGGGGCATTACATAACCCGAACGGCATACAATTGAATTCGAACAGGCCCATGGGAGTGGTGAAAGCCGTCTTTTCCCTATCTGCCGGGGCCATGGGTACTTGCCAGTAGCCACTGGTCAAGTCCAACGTGGAGAAATAGGCAGCGGAGCCCAGAGCAGTTAGTGACTCCTCAATGCGGGGCAGTGGGTACGCGTCTTTGTGGGTTATTTGATTAATTTTTCTATAGTCCACGCAGAAACGGATACCACCATCCTTCTTCTTTACAAGGACCAGGGGTGCCGCCCACGGGCTACGACTGTCCCGGATTACATTAGAGTCTTTCATCTCTTGGATCATTTCCTTTACAGTCTGATAGGAAGTAGGCGGTAAGGGTCTGTATCTCTCCTTGATAGGAGGATGAGAGCCAGTAGGTATGGTGTGTTGTATGGCACTAACCTCTCCATAATCAGTAGCATGTTTACTGAAGGCCTGGTGGTGCTCTTTGACAAGCTGTAGTATCCCCTCTTGTTGACGTTGGGGGGTAGCCTCGTCCCCGACATGGAGCTCTTCCCACCAGGGCACTTGTGACTGGGGCACCGGCGGACATCCGCTGACTACAGCTGGCGGCTTTTCTGTCACTGGAAGACGGATGATGTCTTGGAAGAACACCTGAGAAAGCTGGGCAACAGGGTCATGCTTAGTAAGCGCAACAGGATGATCACTCAGGTTAATCAGACGGACAGGTACTTTACCTTGGGAGACGTTCACCAGGCACTTGGCAGCTCTCACGTAAGGGTAGTTCTCCATCTGGATTGGTTCCACCAGGGCTGGATAATCTTGGCCTTGGACTCCCAGGACAGCACGACACCATAAGAGAGTTTGGGAATTAGGAGGCAAAGTCACAGGCTTATTATCACGAATCCTGGCAGTACAAATTTCTCCTTTCCCATTAGCAAACCTCTGCTGGGCACTTAACACAGTGATAGTCTTTTGAATCACCCTCTTGGATGCAGAGGAAGCGGTGGGCAGAGTCTGGTGTAATACGGCAAGTATTTCTGCATAACAGTTTTTGAAGACATTGGTGCCTAGAATGACAGGATGTCCTCCTCTGTTGCCGGCCTGTACTACTATCACCCCCTGTTGAGGTAAGGTTACTTCTCCCACCTGCAGGGTGGGTTCCCAGTATCCATGGATCTTTACCGGTTTGCCATTGCTGGCGACAATCTCTACCCAGGATTCAGGCGGCTGGGTCAATTGGTTGGTGTCCCAGAATCTTTCAAAGGCGGGCAGCTGAATAGTAGTGACCTGAGACCCAGTATCTAATAGGGCTTCAAAGGGGACCCCGTTAATCTCCACATTGATTTTAGGATGGGATCCTACATACCGTGGCATCCAATTTGGATCTTTTGGACCTAGTGTTCTACCTCCCGAGGGGTGGTCCTCAGCCTCAGGGGTTGCCCGTTTAACTGCCAGCAAGTGGATTCTGTGTGTCCCATCTTTTTGCAGTATGCACACACGGGCCGCTTGCGACCCCTATTGCGCCTCCCAGGATCCCTGGGGTGAGTCTCTTGGTATGGAGGTGGGAACGGCTTAGAGGGTGACAGGAACTCTTCTTCTGACATCATAGGTTTTTCCCATTCCTCCATTTTTCTGCACACTCTCTCTAGGCTTTTAGTGAGGTGATTTACTTGCTCTGTCAGCATGGCGATAGTATCGGTAGCTGTAGCCTGAACAGCTTGACCGGCCTCAGCTCGGTTAATGATAAACGGTTTTGACCTGCAGGCTGATAACTCAGGTGGGGTGTTCAACTCTGTAGATACTGCTGACCCCAGAATTTTTATAGCCAGTTCTTTAAAGTCCAGAAAGGTACTGTTAGGGTGTTGGGCGGACAGCATCTTTAATTGGGTCCTTATTTGCTCACTAGCCACTCCGGTAATAAATTGTTCCCTCAGGGTCTGATCCTGGTTATCAGCTTCCTTGGGATCTATCTGAATTACAGCCCCCAAAGCCTCCTGAAGTGATAGGGCATAGTCACGGAGGGACTCACCGGGCCTCTGTTTCTTGCCAAAGAAGTGCATCTTTATCTCTGAGGCAGTCCTCGTTTCAAAAGTGGCCCTGAGGCGGGTGAATATCTGCTCTAGAGTACTCCGTTCCGCAGCAGGCCAGGATAATACCTCTCTGCGGGCAGCCCCCTCCAGTTGCGCTAGCAAGATTTCCATTTGCTGATCGGCATTTATGGGGTATAGCTTGAATAAGGCCAGCAACTTTTCCTTAAAGTCCCTTAGGGTATGGGCCTCTCCGTTATAGCGGGGAAACCATGGGGCCCCAAAATAGTAAGGCATGGTAAAGGGCATCATGCTGGGGGCTATAGGATGATTAGGAGCCGCAAGCTCTCCCGGGTCCGGCCGCTCGGCAACTCCCGGATCTGACATGTTAACTTATTACGAGGTGGCCGCTGGTGACTAAAGGGGCCGGAACAATCCCCTTCCCTCCGGATACAAGTTCTTACCGGTATCGCCGGGTTCGCGCAGGCCAAATCTCGTGAGACTCCGGACGTCCTGTGTACGCGGTGACGTTGCTGACGCAGGAAAAGCAGGGCCGCGGCGGTGCGATGATGAAGAGGGCGGGATTCTCTGTGTCTTTGAAGGGATCCGCCCACGGAGGTCCTCAGCAGCGCGGGAAACTTTACTCCAGGCGGCCGGTGGCCATCTTGATCACGATTCCCTGACAGCAAGCAGGGTGTTGCAAAGTCCAATAAATCACAGTCCACAAGTACGATTTTCTCTCTGGGGGTAGCGCAACACAGTACAGCGTCTCTGATTCCTCCCAGGCACAATTTCAATCCACCGGCTTGGAAATAAAGGGTACAGTCTTTGTAATACGGTGGTGGAATAGTTAAAGCACACAGTTCACACTTCTCTGCACTGTAGAAGTATGCGGATCCTGTTCGTGACGCCAAAAAGAGCGATGCAGTGTCCCAGGGGGTCAGTAGTGTATGCTGGGCTTTGTAGTGCAGATTGACCACTAACCTGGGATCCACTGTCGTCTTCAATTGGGGCAAATACTGGAACAGGCAGGTATTTAACAGTTCGCGACGCCAGTGTCAATTAAACGGTGACACGCCGTGTATGGTATTGTAGAAGAATGAAGCAAGCATAGGATAGCCAACAAAAACTGGAACTTTTACTGAATATCAGTGGATACAGCTGGTTCTTGGGAGTACAGAATGGCCGGTCTTAGCAAGGCATTATACAGAGTGTTGATTACAGGAGATGCAGTACAGGCGGTTTGCACACTATTCCTGACTGGTCCTGCTACATGTGACTTTCTCTCCAAGGTCTAATGCCCTATAGCTGGCGTACCCTTGAAGCTGTCTTTATATAGTACCTCCTCTGTTGTCTTGAGTACCTCTTGCTTTATCTGATCGGCCTCTGTGGTATTCTTTGTCTTCAGGCTGTTTAGCTATGCCCTTCTGACTTCTATGCATAAGGACTCAGGAGGGAATCCTCTCTGCACTGAGTCTGGAAACTTCTCCCTTCCTGAGCTAGGCCCTAGCCTATTTATACTGAACTGGGGGCTCCCTCTGCTGGCTGTTATAAGGATTGCCGGTAACCGGCCTGACTGGCTTAAAGGGAACTACACACTCAAATCTAGCAGTGTCGGGTAGCCTACCCGTATGCTGCACCTTCACTACACAACAGATACCAAATACAACTATTCGCCACTGCTTTCTAGTCATGAGCAAGAAGAGAACACCAGTATAAGGATGGGTTCACACATAGGTTTTTGGGGCAGTTTTTGAAGCCAAAACCAGAAGTGGATCCAGCGGGAATAAGTATAAATCTATCCTTTAGGGCAGGCATGCTCAACCTGCGGCCCTCAAGCTGTTGTAAAACTACAACTCCCACAATGCCCTGCTGTAGGCCGATAGCTGTAGGCTGTTCGGGCATGCTGGGAGTTGTAGTTTTGCAACAGCTGGAGGGCCGCGGGTTGAGCATGCCTGCTTTAGATCTTTCATTCTTTTACAACCCACATCTTGCTTTGGCTCAAAAAAACGGCGACAAAAACCTATGTGAGAACCCACCCTAACCCACAGACTGGCCACTAGTGCAGGGTCAGATTGGCCAAAGACCTTACAGGGAAATTTCCCGGTGGGCCGATGCCCAAGGGGCCACCCGAGTCCTCCTCACGGCCGACCAGTGGAAGTTTTTGGGGATGTATCTTGTTCTGCTAGCAGTATTTTGTGATGGACTGTGGTATTTGACCCTGTTGGGAGGTGTAATGTGCCACAATATGGTTTTGCTGGCCCTGTCTACTTGTGTTGGCCCTGCCTTCCAGCTATTTGGATTGGACTACAAAACGGGGCCACTTTTAGTATTTTTTCCAGGGCCACTTAAAGTTCGCAGTCTGCCCCTGCACTAGTGTTTAGTTTGTGTTTTATTTTTATCTCTAGTTTAGTTTACCTTAATTTTTGTCTGTTTTCTTTGCGACTATCCATATTATATAAAGTGACTATCCATATAAAAATTTATTTCTGAAATCCTACAGGGTCACTGCCCACTAGAATACATGTTGAATGATGAACATGTGGAGAAATTTGACCATTACAGGGGTCAGTTGCTATAGGCTAGTCATCTCCCCTGCAATATCTGCCACAGGGGAAATGGAGTATGACATGTGTTAATTGAAATGGCTATCCATGTAATAGATGGCTATGCCTCGTCTGTCAGCGTGGGAGCCATTCTCTAATAGGCGATGTGGAAAGGGATTGCAGAAATTTATGAATTTTTACAATTACTTTATTATATAAGGTTTTGGTCAGAAGAACAATTCTGATATAGCAAATGTTGGTAAAGTTGATAGAGGTATCTAAACGATAACAGGAAATGTGTGGCTCTGGTTACAACTCAGACATGGCGTCCAGCCGCAGCGATTCTTACTCTAAGAACTGTAAGGCCTCTTTCACACAAGCAATACGGATTGTGTCAGGATCTATTCAGGAAAAAACGGATGGTTTTGTACGCAAGTTCAGTCGGTCTGGTCTGCGATTGCGTTCAGCGTTTTAGTTTTTTCCGTGTGGGTGCAATCAGTTTTGGATGCTTTTTTTTTTTAATCTCCTAGTGAAAAATGCATTGCATTGCATCCGGATGCAATGCGTTTTTCACTGCAGCCCCATTCACTTAGATGGAAGCAGAGCCGTGTGAAAAACTCAGAATATAGAACATGCTGGGATTTTTCCTGAATGCATAACTCATGACTGCAATGAATGGGTCAGGATTCAGTCCGTATGCTATGCGTTTGCTTCATGAATCGCACCCGGACGGAAAACTCGCTCGTGTGAAAGTGGCCTAAGGCCTCTTTCAGACGGGCGTTGCGGGAAAATGTGCGGGTGCGTTGCGGAAACACCCGCGATTTTTCCGCACGAGTGAATGCGTTTTGCACTCGCGAGAAAAATCGCGCGTGTTTGGTACCCAAACCCGAACTTCTTCACAGAAGTTCGGGCTTGGGATCGGTGTTCTGTAGATTGTATTATTTTCCCTTATAACATGGTTATAAGGGAAAATAATAGCATTCTGAATACAGAATGCATAGTAAAATAGCGCTGGAGGGGTTAAAAAAATAAATAAAAAATAATTTAACTCTCCTTAGTCCACTTGATCGCGTAGCCCGGCATCTCTTCTGTCTCCTTTGCTCAACAGGACCTGTGGTGAGCATTCATTGCAGGAACAGGACCTGTGGTGACGTCACTCCGGTCATCACATGATCAATCACCATGGTAAAAGATCATGTGACGGACCATGTGATGACCGGAGTGACGTCACCACAGGTCCGTCACGTGAGGAGGTCCGTCACATGAGGAGACAGACGAGATGCCGGGCAGCGCGATCAAGTGGACTAAGGAGAGTTAAATTTAAAAAAAAAAATTAACCCCTCCAGCGCTATTTTACTATGCATTCTGTATTCAGAATGCTTTTTCCCTTATAACCATGTTATAAGGGAAAATAATAATGATCAGGTCTCCATCCCGATCGTCTCCTAGCAACCGTGCGTGAAAATTGCACCGCATCCGCACTTGCTTGCGGATGCTTGCGATTTTCACGCAACCCCATTCACTTCTTCGTGAAAAATGCACAAAGAGGAGCATGCTGAGATTTTCACGCAACACACAAGTGATGTGTGAAAATCACCGCTCATGTGAACAACCCCATAGAAATGCGTTCCGTATATGGAACCATTCATTTCAATGGTTCCGCAAAAAAAAAAACGGAATGTACTCCGTATGCATTCGGTTTCTGTATTTCTATTCCTTGGAAAGATAGAACATGTCCTATTATTGCCCGCAAATCACGTTCCATGGCTCCATTCAAGTCAATGGGTCCGCAAAAAAATAAAAAACACATGCATCTGTATGTCTTCCGTATCAAGTTTTTTGCGGAACCATCTATTGAAAATGTTATGCCCAGCCCAATTTTTTATATGTAATTACTGTATACTGTATATGCCATACGGAAAAACTGAACGGAAAAACTTAACCGAAACTGAAACAAAAAATTGAACATCGGATCCGGAAAAAACGGCCCGCAAAACACTGAAAAAGCCATACGGTCATGTGAAAGAGGCCTTAGTGTCCAGTTTTTGGAGGAGGTTTTGAGGCAGATTTTCCTGCAGGTTTTTCGGCCAAAGCCAGAAGTGGATCCAGCAGGATGTACAAGTATAAATCCTTCCTTTATATTTCTAATTCCTTTTGAATCCACTTCTCGCTTTGGCTGAAAAACCTGCAGGAAAATCTGCCTCAAAATCTTCTCCAAAAACTCTGTGTGAACCTAACCTTAGAACAAGTATGGCTCCATAAGCGGAAATTGGGAGCTACGCTGAGTGGACTTATGACTTTTGTTTTCAATTTAGAAGGTGGAGGAAGGTTATGATAATTCAGACAAAAACAAATCAAAAAATCTTTGGAAGATACTTTTATTAATACACCCAAACTGAATAACTGAACATTACACATTAAAAGACTTTATCAGAAGTTTCTCCTGACTTTATGTACAGAACTGATTAATTACTTTTTTCAGTTTTCTTTTTGTCACATTCGAAGAACTTGTCAATATGCTAGTGCTCTGGTAGTAACAGTTAAGCATGAAATAGAAGTCCTTCAGTATAGGATACGTAAACTGGTACGGTATGTTTAGTAGAATAGTCCAGGCAAAAGTTATATGTTGGCCCATATATATTAAAGGGGTCTGCCAAGAGGGTTTTTTGGGGGAGTGCAGTGGAGCAGCCAAGGCCGGGGAGGGAAGGAGTTGGGTGCCAGCACCGAGAAGCAGGTAAGTATTCTATTCACGGGTCTGCCCAAGAGGTGGAGTTTTCCAAAATACCTTTAAATGGAATCTGTCACGAGCAAACTCGCTGTTACAGGAGACACAATGCATTTTAGGGCTAGGTTAGCTGAATGTAATGATACCGTTTGCTTAGCAATTCCTTGCTTTATTCTTGAGGGTGAAAACCCCCCACTTTAAATCGATATGCACATACGCAGTTAAAGGGGTTGTCTGGGTTCAGAGCTGAACCCGGACATACCTCCATTTTCGACCCAGCAGCCCCCCTGACATGAGCATCGGAGCAGTTCATGCTCCGATGCTCTCCTTTGCCCTGCGCTAAATTGCGCAGGGCAAAGGCATTTTTCTGAGTTCCGGTGACGTACCGGGGCTCTCCATGGGGCTGACAGGAACCCCGGTGACGTCACCGGCACTGATGGGCGGGATTTGGCTCTGCCCTAGCCAGTAAAACGGCTAGGGCAGAGCTAAAGCCCGCCCCTCAGAGCCGGTGACGTCACCGAACACACTGCTGGGCGGAAGTTACCGCCCGGCAGTGTGTTATTGAAAAACACAAGAGCCCGTGCCCTGCGCGATCTAGCGCAGGCCACGGGAGCGCATCGGAGCACGAGATGCTCCGATGCCAGGCTCAGGAGGGCTGCCGGGGTGAAAATAAGGGTATGTCCGGGTTCAGCTCTGAACCTGGACAACCCCTTTAAGTGCACCAAGGGCAGGTCCAAGCCGCTCTGTGCACCCTTGTTCCTCCTGCCAGCCACTCCCTTAAGAAGTGTGCACCTTTTAATACATTTGGCACAATTCACCTCAACAGTCTAGTTTTTGGACTGGTCTTAATAAAATTGAAGATTAAAACTGCCCCATCGTGTTCTGTCCTGTGCACAACCTGATAGGGTATAACATGACGAAGGGATTGAAACAACATTAAAGAAGTGATCCGAGTGTCAAAGGCTGGTGAAGTACTTCTAGTATGGTTGTCTCATCATAAGCCATCGATATGGCCTATTATGGCATACAGGGAGAGGTCATATGGGGCCCGATGCCCAGCGTCCACCTATATGAGCCAAAGCGTAGAGCTGCGGCCGATTTGATGTGTCCATGTATCATATGGTAATTTGGTAAACAGCCCTGTGTAATACTATATTTGTCGTGCCATGTGTTCTAGAATCCAGACATCAGCTGATCGCCGGGCATGCTTCATTCCATGAAAGGATTGTCCAGTTGGGTCAACACCTTTATAGTGTCAGTTGCTAAAGTCTAAGAGACCTTAATGCAATATAACTTTTTTACCTAATTCTAAATGTCTTGATGTGCTTCAAATAACGTTTCCACCATTATAAGTTAAAATCAAATATGACACTGCAATAAATAATCAACAGAATATACAATTATTATTGGCTCCATAAAATACAGTTGTTCCAGTGATATTAAAATATAGAGTCTTATAAAACTGATGGGAAATGGACTCTAGCAAGTTCCTTGAAGATGTTTTTTTTTTACTACTTTGCCTTGGCCATTGTTGGTCGGAGCTGTAAGGACCCTTCTGCCCAGGATCCAGGATACTGTCTCATCTTAGTCCAGAGACTAAGCTCTTCTCCGGTAGAGTCCATCCAGTCTACATTTTGTCCATTGTATAAGCCTAAAATGCGAAAGGAAAATAAAAATTTACTATATACCGTACATAAGCCGTAAGCCAAGATACCATCTCAAACACAAGAAGAGTAAATAAGACAAATAAGCCAATGTCAAGAGTACTTAAAGATGCTGCTTTGTGCCCCCTTTCTCTCACTTACATCTGAGCGTGGATCTTTTGTCTATTTTGGAAAAAAAGCTTTGAGGAGTCCATGGCCGGCTTTACTAATGCTTAGGAATATCTTTAGTGGATAAGGCACATTTCTATTTTTCACTGACGTGTGCTATATGCATTTTCCACGGACAATGTGCTTATTCACAGTTTAGTATTTTTTCACTGACCCATGGGCATGTCCTACTTTGGTCCGTGATGCCGTCACAACACACCCATTGAACTCTATGGGTCCAGGAAAAACCACTGACACAACATGGATGGTCCATTTTTCACTTACAACCAGTAGGAGATGCTCTGACAATTCATTTTCAGCTGAGCAGTGTCTGTGGAATTCGGACGACGCACAAAAGGGCCAAAAAGAACACACAGACCAAACACGGATCCTTCACATACATCTTCACAGCTTCAACACAGACCATGGATGTCAAACGGACACGAAAATGTGAACCAGGACTAAGATGTAGCCAATTTTATGCTCTGGATAAATCTGCCGTCTCTCGTGGATTTGACATTACATTGCAAAGGGTGAAATGTGCAACAATTCCGCATCCAAAACTACATAAAATCTGTGGCCGATTTGTCTGTGACATATAATTAACACCATGTGTGAATCAATCTAATTTTTAAACTTGATAATTAACACGTATTGGAATTATTTCAGAAACGGTTAGCTTTGGCTCAAAATTGGGGCAACATGATCTGAACTTCAAGGAGTCTGCAACACGAACTCAAGAAAGGAGCTGCCTAATCCACCAGATCCTACAAAGTATGGAATTATGGTCTCGTATATGGAGAGTTAATATATATGGGTCAGCCTAAATTTTGAGGGGTTAAATTCACAGTGAAAATCATGAAACTGTAAATATATAGCTGTGGTTAAAGAATATTTTTGTAACATATTTTCATATGACTATGGCCTCATGCACACGACCGTTTTTTTTAACGGTCCGCAAAAACGGGGTCCGTGGGTCCGTGATCCGTGACCGTTTTTTCGTCCGTGGGTCTTCCTTGATTTTTGGAGGATCCACGGACATGAAAAAAAAGTCGTTTTGGCGTCCGCCTGGCCGTGCGGAGCCAAACGGATCCGTCCTGAATTACAATGCAAGTCAATGGGGACGGATCCGTTTGAAGTTGACACAATATGGTGCAATTGCAAACGGATCCGTCCCCATTAACTTTCAATGTAAAGTCAGGAGTCCCTTTACTTTCACACTTGTGTTCATAATGCAGACGGTGGCTCCGTTCAGAGCGGATCCGTCTGCATTATATTGTTAAAACAAAGTGTGAAAGTAGCCTCAGACGGATCCGTCCAGACTTTACATTGAAAGTCAATGGGGGACGGATCCGTTTGAAAATTGAGCCACAGTGTGTCATCTTCAAACGGATCCGTCCCCATTGACTTACATTATAAGTCTGGACGGATCCGCTTGCCTCCGCACGGCCAGGCGGACACCCGAACATAACTTGAAGCGTCCCCATCACCATGGGAACGCCTCTACGTTAGAATATACTGTCGGATATGAGCTACTTCGTGAAACTCATTTCCGACAGTATATTCTAACACAGAGGCGTTCCCATGGTGATGGGGACGCTTCAGGTTAGAATACACTGCAAACTTGGTACAAGACTGCCCCCTGCTGCCTGGCACCACCCGATCTCTTACAGGGGGATATGATAGCACAATTAACCTCTTCAGGTGCGGCACCTCAAGGGGTTAATTGTACTATCATATTCTCCTGTAAGAGATCAGGGCTGCCAGGCAGCAGGGGGCAGACCCCCCCCTCCCCAGTTTGAATATCGTTGGTGGCACAGTGTGTGCCCATCGCCCCCCCCTTCCTCCCTCTATAGTTAAAAATCGTTGGTGGCACAGTGTGTGCCCATCGCCCCCCCTTCCTCCCTCTATAGTTAAAAATCGTTGGTGGCACAGTGTGTGCCCATCGCCCCCCCCCCCCTTCCTCCCTCTATAGTTAAAAATCGTTGGTGGCACAGTGTGCGCCCACCATCGCCCCCTCCATCTCCCCCCCCCCCCATCATTGGTGGCAGCGGAGTTCCGATCGGAGTCCCAGTTTAATCGCTGGGGCTCCGATCGGTAACCATGGCAACCAGGAAGCTACTGCATCCCTGGTTGCCATGGTTACTTAGCAATAGTACAATTGTAGAAGATTCATACTTACCTGCCTGCTGCTGCGATGTCTGTGACCGGCCGGGAGCTCCACCTACTGGTAAGTGAAAGGTCTGTGCGGCGCATTGCTAAAGAACTGTCACTTACCAGTAGGAGGAGCTCCCGGCCGGTCACAGACATCGCAGCAGCAAGCAGGTAAGTATGATTTTTAACTATAGAGGGAGGAAGGGGGGGGGGCGATGGGCACACACTGTGCCACCAACGATTTTTAACTATAGAGGGAGGAAGGGGGGGGGGGCCATGGGCACACACTGTGCCACCAACGATTTTTAACTATAGAGGGAGGAAGGGGGGGGCGATGGGCACACACTGTGCCACCAACGATTTTTAACTATAGAGGGAGGAAGGGGGGGGGGCGATGGGCACACACTGTGCCACCAACGATATTCAAACTGGGGAGGGGGGGGTCTGTCCCCTGCTGCCTGGCAGCCCTGATCTCTTACAGGAGAATATGATAGTACAATTAACCCCTTGAGGTGCCGCACCTGAAGAGGTTAATTGTGCTATCATATCCCCCTGTAAGAGATCGGGTGGTGCCAGGCAGCAGGGGGCAGTCTTGTACCAAGTTTGCAGTGTATTCTAACTAGAAGCGTCCCCATCACCATGGGAACGCTTCTGTGTTAGAATATACTGTCGGAAATGAGTTTTCACGAAGTGAAAACTTAGATCAGAAAAAGCTTTTATGCAGACGGATCTTCGGATCCGTCTGTATGAAAGCAACCTACGGCCACGGATCACGGACACGGATGCCAATCTTGTGTGCATCCGTGTTCTTTCACGGACCCATTGACTTGAATGGGTCCGTGAACCGTTGTCCGTCAAAAAAATAGGACAGGTCATATTTTTTTGACGGACAGGATACACGGATCACGGCCTCGGCTGCAAAACGGTGCATTTTCCGATTTTTCTACGGACCCATTGAAAGTCAATGGGTCCGCGAAAAAAAACGGAAAACGGCACAACGGCCACGGATGCACACAACGGTCGTGTGCATGAGGCCTATGTTGTACCATTCCTCTGTTATTTCTATTAGACTCGTGTTACCAGTTGGGGGTGTCCCGCTATCCAATGTCCAATCAGTGCTGGTGTGGTATACTGTATATGGGAAATAGTAACTCCCACTTGTCAATTTATCAAAATACTTCTAATAGGAAGAACAGAACACCACCACAATGCACAGTTATAAGATTAGTTGCTCCAGAAATATTATTTCATGTGGCATTCAATTATTTACTAAAACAGACACATTGTCGGGAGAAGTGACGGGTCCTCTTTAAGACCAAATACAAGTCAAAAAGATTACGGAGCTCACCTGTCCCAGGGCCCAGTCTTACTCCTCCCAGAAAATCATTGCTAGACAGTGGCTCTCGGTCCCAGACGGTCAGTTCGAGACATGTGTTCTGCAAATCTTCAGGCTTAATCCCATTATACACAAATGTGTGATTGTAGTGTGGGTTCAGACTCTTCTTCATAACTGGTGTTTTACGCTTGGTGTTCCTGCTTTTGATTGGCAACAGATAACTATGAAGAACAGAAAGAGAAAATGCAAAAGCAAAAAATGTTTAATGGGTCTAACAATGGCAACCCCCCAAGTATACGGTGTGAGCAGTGAAGAGTTTGCAAGGAGTTTATTTTAATAGGGAGAAGGGACTAAACCGTTTCCAGACATCTCATCCAGCATCTTATCCTTTATTGCAATGAATTATCCAGCATTTTGAGAAACCAGCTACCCGAGCCTTCTTTCCCCATTTTATCAAGGGAGAGGGAGGTGACCCCCATTCACATGTTGGACAGAGTAGGGGCATCTCTAGTCCTTCAATAATGAGGCAAGCACAGGCTGTGTAGGACAGCACTAAATCACTGTAGCGTGTCAACAACATACAGGAAAATGCAACATTTTAATCTTTAACAATGGCTAGGTCTTTCCCAATCATGAAGGGCACATTGATTGACAGTCCCCAAAAGTGACAAAGCTCCCGGAACGTCAGCGAGTGGAAGGCCGTTGTAAAGATTAACATAGGCTAGTGGACAAAATGTCTAAAAGGACTTGAGGCTTGTTTACACTGCCTGATTGTTGGGCAGAATAGCGAGGAGGAATAATAATCTGCCTGTGTGACGGTGCTGCTGATCACCCGATGAATGAGCGAAACATTTGTCCATGCAAACACGTAAATCGTGCAACAGAAACAGTGAATCTGTATGGAGATGAAGCACTAGCAGTAGCCATCATTCATCCCCATACACTGGAGGGGATCACTGCATGTAAATGTAGTGTGTCACCTCCACTGACGAGCATGCGTGTGTCAGAAAGGAACGCTTCCATCCCAACAATTGCCTGCTTCATCTGGCCGTGTAAATCAGCCTTAAGAAACTACAGTTTCTCACCCCTTGACAAAGCTGTCCGATGTCCCGCCTGGTTTTACAGCAGTCAGGTTTTTGGCCTCTTTAATCCAAACCTGAAGTTCCCCTCCTTCTTCTGCTTTGCCTGGAAAAAAAATGAACATGACAAGAAATGAAATAGATGAAAAAAGCAGCATAACGAGTAGGTCTCAGATGTCTACCCTTCATGGTAGGTTCAGTTAAGTTGCCTTTGGATTTTGAGTCACATTTCTCAATACTAAAAGGCATAATCATACATCAACAGAGGATTCATCTCACATCATACCTATCCCCCATTGTAAGCGCAGTGACATGAATTATTTTGTGATAACTCACTTTTCTGTAAAGAAAAAAAATCAAGGCAACTGGACTTACTGTAGATTTCTTGAAAACGTTTCACTTGTTCTTCCAACGAACTTTCTCAATTCTGAGGGACTGTACAAGAATTCTCTGGGAATAAATATGTAACTGAATTAACATCTGGTAATTATACCCAGAAATTATACCCACCTCTGACCCCATGCTGGGTAAAATTACCAGATGTTAATTCAGTTACATATTTATTCCCAGAGAATTTTTGTACAGTCACTCAGAATTGAGAAAGCTCGTTGGAAGAACGAGTGAAACGTTTTCAAGAAATCTACAGTACGTCCAGTTGCCTTGATTTATTCTTTACAGATATACCATGACCTGGATAAATGAGAACCTTCACAGACAACTCACTTTTCCTCCTCTCGCTTCCACCTGTGGACTTGGATGGTGGGATGTACTTTAAAGACACAATCAACTCCCCTTTATAAGTGGTTGCCTCAGCTGCGCCCTGAAAGAAAATTTGAGGAAATAGGATTAGAGGGAGACAGATTGGAAAAGTTATAACAAGGAAGACTTTTGCAATAGTCATTAGCAGATTGCCACCCAGTGTTTGCAGGATTGAACTAAAAAATAAAAAAGAGCAGCAGCAAAATGATCTTGGTCAATTGGTTATGTTCAGTTTTTTGCTGACACAAGATAAACACATATGGGTATGCAACTTGAATATGATGGCCATGAAGAGATTTTGATGACAAAGAGGTCTATCAGCCTCACATCTGACCATGATAAACTAAAGGCAGCCGTGAGGCAGGGTTCCGATTGTGCAGACTCAATGCTCAATTACATAAGAAAACTTCATCGTCCTACTATTAAAAATCCAAAAGTTTACAGTCATCTATGAGGAACTGTATTCTAAAGACATTTATAATCACAGGTCTAGTCTTAATCCAGATGTTGGATGATAGATCTGATCAGCGGCGTAACTAGAAATGACTGGGCCCCACAGCATATTTTTAAATGGGGCCCCCCTACCTCAGTAATTTTTTCACAACCCCTTCCTTTCATGCCGCCCCCATTCCCGTGGCTAGTAAAGATCGCTCTCTCAGACCAGGCCCGGCAGCTGTTCCATTCTTTTTCTACACTGTCTATACTGTCACTGTATATCATTTCATTGTGTAATACTGTTGAGGGGGCCAAAATCTTTTAGTCCTCCTCCTCCTGGATGGGCCCCTTCGAGGTCAGGGCCCCAAAGAAGCCACTTCCCCTGCTTCCCCTATATTTACGCCCCTGGATCTGATAACAGCAGAACATCATACGAATCTCACCTTTCCGTGAAGAGGAAGACACTCGTCCATCATACTGTCAAAGTTCCAGGAATCCAGTGGAACATTGACCTCCCCAAGAAATGTATTCCTTCCAAAGCGATCATGATGCCACACAGAGAGTTGTAGAGTTCTACTAAGAAGAATGGACTCTGGGACTATGTACTAGAAAAGAAGAACCATGAACACAATGATTATTTAATGTCTGCAGATAATATCTATTGCTGCTACCATTATATTTCTTCAGATAGAACACATTTGCCCACCTGCAAGGTCTCCACATATAATGGGTTTATAGTATTACGCTTAATTGTTGTCTTGCGTTTTCCTTGTCGAGATTTATCCGGCAGAAGATAGGACTTTACATATCTGTAAAATATAATGACTGATTGAATAATGCAGTGTATTGATGAAGAACACCGTATTCTTCAGGAAACAGGCAGTGACGTGCACAGAGAAGTAAGGGCCCCATAGCAAGGATCAAACCAGGCCCCCCACACAGGACAGAAGGGTTTCTGCCTAAACCCCTTTCAATGACCCTTGGGCCATTTTTCCACTGCCTCGTTTTCTAAAAGTTGTTTATTTAGAGGGTAGAGACCTGACCAAGTTTTCACCACCAGTAGAAGAGGGGATGATCCCTACTGGGCCCCCTCTTGCCCTGGGCCCTGTAGCAGTCACTTGGTCTGCCACTATGGTAGTTACACTGCTGGAAACTATGTGGTGACCTGGTACTTAGTAAGAGCAGATTGAAAATGTAAGTTTTTGTTAGATTCTCCCCAAAAATCAGATTTTTTTCTTTTCTAAGCATCTATGAACTAGGAGTATGGAGACTAAAGTAGAGAAAAACAGGCATTACTCACGGATTGGATCTCCGCTTCACGTCATCCCCATAGGCCAGATTCCGGCACTCCTTCACAACAATGCTCAGAATCTGTGTTTTGCCATCATATTTCATAGAGAACATGATTTCTCCTGTTACAATCACGTTTCCAAAATCTCCAGCTTCACTATAAATGCTCATCATACTCCCAAGTGTGCTCTGTCAGAGGAACACAAAAGTGCTTGTTAATGAAAGGGGACGTCTCATAGGTGGCCATCAAAACCAGTTGGATTCCACCTTTAATTTTTGAGAATCCATTTAGCAGCCACTGGATTGCCTGTCATAGGCAACTCTTACACTTTTCCTTAGCTAGGTTTTGATAGCTTCCCCATGGGTCATATCTGAAAGAATCTAATGGTGTTAAATGGGTTGCCCCATTTCAAACACGTATCTGCTATCGATAGGTTAGAGCAGGCATGCTCAACCTGCGGCCCTCCAGCTGTTCCAAAACTACAACTCCCAGC
The DNA here is from genome assembly GCF_014858855.1 of Bufo gargarizans. Taxonomy (NCBI): domain Eukaryota; kingdom Metazoa; phylum Chordata; class Amphibia; order Anura; family Bufonidae; genus Bufo; species Bufo gargarizans. Next base: position 180,981 of record NW_025334745.1, on the reverse strand, counting down.
ATGCCCGAACAGCCTACAGCTATCAGCCTACAGCAGGGCATCGTGGGAGTTGTAGTTTTACAACAGCTGGAGGGCCGCAGGTTGAGCATGCCTGGGTTAGAGGATAAGTGTCTGGTCAGGAGAACAGAGGCCCTGTTTGTCTAGGGCAGCGATCATCAATGGGGCTGACAGAGATAGTGGAGTACAAGTTTTCAGGTATCTCCAGCAGACCTATAAATTTAAAAGGCCTCTGTTCTATTGATAGGGGGCCCCAGTAATTGGACCACTGATGATCAAACACAAAATAATAAATCATGTTTATAAAACTAAATTAATATAATAAAATAATACATAGTGTTTATAAAAATACACGGATGGAGATCATGTGTTGACTCCATAAAATTATTAAGTAGTAGAGATTTACCGTGGAAGTTCCACTGCGCAAGCTACTCCTAGCTGTGGTCAAGCGATGTATTTCCACCAAGTTATCAATATCTTCATCTTCCTCTTCCTAGGGGCAAAGTATTGGACAATCTGTTAAATTATTATTCTTATAGCACTCTGTGTCAGCCTGAATTTTTTACTTAAAGGGGTTGTCTGGTTTCATAATATTGATGAGCTATCCTCATGGAAGGTCATCAGTATCAGATTGGTGAGGGTTAGACTCCCGTCACTCCCACTGATCAGCGGCGAGTGCTGCGCCCTCTTCCATTATCGCCTGCATTCCGTCTACATTTTAGCGGCAGTGTCGGGTAATTATCGCTTCCTCTCCCATTCTAAAGAAAGGAACGAAAAGCTGTAATTATCCTGCACAACCGCTACAATGTAAAGAGTATGAAGATAAACACTGAAGAGCACACAGCGCACGCACAAGCTTGAAGTTACTTTCAAACAGCTTATTGGCGGAGGTACGCGACGACGAGTCATCATAAACCAGACAATCTCTTTATGGTTTTAGGCACACAGCACAGTTACTGTATGTGCACAGTGCCTATAACACAAGGATCCCCTGAAGTTAGTCTACCTCACGCCATCTGGATGCCTTCATACGACTCTCTGCCCCCATCTACTCAAAAGCATTTCTTCTTGGGATGAATATCCCCATAAGGGGGCTGCCACACAGCTTTTGTTATTGTATTGTTTTGTCCCAAAAAAATAGCCAAAAATGCCCGACTTGTGCAGCATTTTTGTACCTCATTTGCAGTGCTTTTGCTGTGTATTTTTTGACCTGCTGTGTAGGTGCACAGATGTTTTTTAGCATGACTAGTGGTTTTATATAGGAAAGTATGTACCGTATACTTCTGTAATGTCACTGCCTCTGTAGAGCAGCATGCAAAAGATGCATAGTTAAAAAAATGTCATGCAAAAATACCATTAAAAATACAACTGGCAATTGCATTTTTTCAAATGTGGCAAAAAACAAAACAATGGATGTCTTTGGAACAAAAAATGCCAGACAATGAGGGTGAAAATGGCTTACTGAAAGCATGCCACAATTTTAAAAAAATCCAATTGAGCCAAAAAAACACTACTCAACAGTCAAAAACGCATTCACAAAAAAATAAAAATAAAATCCATGTTTATGCTGTGGTTAATATTTCCATGGAGCTTTTTTATAAAAAAAAAAACAGGCTGCAAAAAGTGGCTGCAAAAACACCCTGCAAAACAGCTAAAACACTCGTAAAACATTTGTGTGACACTAGCTTTACAAAGCCTGTAATAGAACATGCCATAATTCTTGTCTTTTTCAAAATCTGCATATGTACTGTAGGTGCTTAGATCTTAGCCATATTATGGAACCGTACAACAGCCATATGCGTTAGTCAATCCATTCAACAATAGGTAAAATACGTACCATCTCAGCGTTGAGTCCAGGAACAGACTTGCTGCGATCACCCATCATGTTGCCTTCTTCTGGCTTTTCTTCTGGGCGTAAATCTATCACAGACTTACTGTAGTCTGAATAACCATTAAACAGAATGCCGTGAGTTTTATCATCACACCATATTTGTGATTATCGTAAGAAGGAAGGTGATATTTATTGCTGTACCTGATGGTTTTAGGAGTCTTCTGGGATTCTTCTTGAAAATAGCATCACTCTCGTCTGCAGAACCCGCACTACGGTTGCCTAAACGTGGTTCCTAATATTGAAGATAACATATGAAAAGTAAAAGGCATATTTTACCCTACGAGTGGATGGAGAAGATCCTGGATCCCTTGGACTATTGTATTTACATGAGTACACGGTTGTACATTAGATACATGTCAGACAATCGCAACACTCAAACGATTTTTAATGTGCAGAGCGGTCTGTCCACATAGGCCTGGCCACCACTGGAGACCATAGTCTCCAGATCAAAGTTCCAGGAGACAAAGACCAAAACTGTATGACCTGAGTTTTTGGAGTGCTCTATCAGAAAAAAAACGGAATTTTGAATCGCTAGAAAGAAATAAGAAGGAACTAATTATGACAGAATGTAGGATTCAAAAATGATACTCGATAAAGAAACTTACCCCTTCTGAGTCTGAGTGGTGATAATCTCTTGTCCGTACAGGAACAGTCAGGGTGTCCACTTTAGCCCCACTGGGTCCGTAGTTTTTTTTTCCATCTACAGAATTCCTCCTTAAAACATATAAATCAGAAAACAAAATGGTAAATTCCCTATTTTTCTACTCCTCGTAGTTCCTCAACATCCCCAAATACCCAAAAGCAGGGATGGTACAAAATTTGCAATAACAGATAATGCTTCCATACAGTGCTCACAGAATAATTCCATTCGGTGTCCAAATAATACAGCTGTAAAATAGTGATGGAGTTTAAAGGGGTTGACCAGCCCTTTTAAAGTGATGATCTTTTCTCAGGATAGGCCAAAACTAGATGATTGGCAGGAGTCTAGCACCATGAACAGACTGAGAACTTAAAATTGCCCTGGAAAAACAAAAACAAAAAAAGGGGCCCCATGTTGTAGGCGAGTCCAAATTGACAGAAGGTGGTCAACCAAATAGGCAGGGACAACACTAATAGGTAGGGCTTGCAATACTGTAGTGCAGAACAAAATACCACCCCAGTAGAATCAAATACCACAGTGCAGCCCAAAATACTGCCGCCTTCGCCACAGTATTCAACTATATCACTGTCCTGAGGATGCAGTTGAGTTCAGAAGGACACCTGCGGTTTTTGGCTAGGTGCTTAAGTACCTATTAGTATTTTTTAATGCTTAGAGCATCAGATCTTTATGTTCCCAGCTGGCAGACATGTGGAGGCCTCAGGTGACCCTCTGGGCTTCGGGCTAATGGTAAATTTCCCTGTAGGGTCTATAGCCAGTCTGCCCGTCTAGCACTCACCCAACCCAATGATTAACAGTTCTATCTAGCTCAGTTGGTAGAAGTTGGCGCAGCAGCTGCACAGGACCATCAACATTGTAGTAGACGGAGCTACTATGGCGCTGCTCCCATTCACTTCAGTGGGAGCAGCGCTATAATAATGAGCTCCCTCCACTATAGTGTTGATGGTTCTCTGTAGCTCCCGAACCAACTTTGGGCGATGGGTTGCAATGTGCTGGACCCCTGCCGGTCTACTGATGGCCTATCTTGAGGAGGTAGGTAGAGTCCCTGGTGGTCCAGAGCACTGAAGGCTTGTATGCGTCACACTTAGTTTTCAGTCCTTGAGGGAAATTCAGGCCTTGGAAAATTGCCCAGTTTGCACTCCATAAACCATACCTGCCTGAAACAATCATATTTTTTTCTTGGTCCATCTGGCTAAAATAATTGAATCAAGACAAATTCTAGCAAAAAAATAAAATAAAAGGTCCTAAAGGAATACGGCACCTGTAGGTGGGGTTTGCAGTAAGTGTTGTCCTTCATTCCATCTGATTATAATGACTAATACGCAAAAGACATTAGCAACTAGTGAAATATTACTGCCCTTTGTGTAAATAATCCCAAATATTGTGTATTGTGTAAATAATTCATCCCAAAGTTGAATTTGCCAAGACAGAGCAATATTTGATTTGTGAGACAGAACATATCAGCTGGTATTTGGGTCCTGGATGACTACAACATTCATGATCAGTGATTCCAGAGCTTTTAATAGCATTGAGACTATGGAGCTCTCTGCCTGAGGAGGTGGTGATGGTGAGTATAATAAAGGAATTCAGGAGGGGCCTGGATGTATTTCTGGAGTGTAATAATATTACAGGCTATAGCTACTAGAGAGGGGTCATTGATCCAGGGACTTATTCAGCCTGAATGGAGTCATGAAGGAACTTTTTTCCTCTAAAGTCAGGAAAATTGTCTTCTATTGTTTTTTTGCCTTCCTCTAGATCAACTTGCAGGATAACAGGCTGAAATGGCTGGACAGATGTCTTTTTTTCACCCTTATAAACTATGTTAATGTATAATACAGATGTCCCTCATTCCCGAAATCCATCATACAACCCTGTCCCCGGTGACTTCTAATATCCATATAATTTATGGAAAAAACTTGATATTAAACAACCCTCTGATTCGACACAGGATTTGTGACACTTATTTTGGCACAGCAAGTTGTTACTACAGCCTCCAACACCAATATAGGACATAGTCACCTGGACAAGGTGGGTGTGCTTTTTTTGGAGTCCATCTTATAACTATTGAGGCTCATCTGCTCTGTGGATTCAGTGTCGCTTCTCTGGTCCCTTAGGTCTGGAGATCCAGTCACGCCACTACAATACAACAACAAAAAAAAACAACTTTAAAAACAGGGGAGTAGCTGGGGTAATATACCAGATCACAAGGTGCTAGATGCCAGGAGGTGTCAACAAGCAACTCTCCTTTGGTCAGGTTATATAGATACAGCGTAAGTGCAGTTATCTGAACCTTTGCCCCGGGGGAAGGGTAGCCCAGTTATTGCTCTGCTGAAACCAAATTTGGAGGGCTCCCAATGTGGTATTTTTGTACTTGGGGGATGAGCGAATCGATTCATCTCATCAAGGGCTGAAAAAGCGCCCACCTGCCTGTTGATTAACAGAGCCAGACATCCCACCTGGCCCTGACCATCTGGCACTTGCGCCACTGCTCTGAGTAGCGATGCGAGCGCAGAAGCTCTACTTCCGCTTCTGGAGCACCAACTGAGCATATGCCGCTACACTTCTGGGTAGCGTTACATGAAAAGTTGCTGCTCCTGAAGCAGAAGTAGAGCCCTTTGTGCTTGTACTGCTACTGAAAGCAGCGGTGCAGGCACCAGATCGTCAGAGCCAGGCAAGATGTCCTGCCCCTGTCAATCAACAGGTAGGTTGGGAGATTCTTCACCTGCGGGAACAGTCTCACAGCTTAAGAACTCTTGCTAATGAGACAAATTGATATGTTATAATCGATTCCCTCATCCCTAGTGGTAATAAACCAATGTTGTTACTCCACATTTACCCAGAAATCTTCGGCCTGTCCTGCGGACTTCTTTGTCCTTTCCTTGGCTTCTGATCAATTGTCTGCTGTGAATGTTCCAGTAATGTCTGTGCAGTTGTCTCCCGTTTGTTGACTGTAAACACAAAGATTATTGAGAATATAAAACTTCATGTAAGGATCAAAATTATTTTTTTTACTTCTACAGTGCACCTAAGTTACAACTACATGTTGTATGTTAACCCACTGCTCAACCTTGTGATTCACCAGGAGCTAATAGGAGCTAAGTGTCTCATACCCATTTGTCCTAACAGGACTGCCTCGCTCCAGATTGAAGCCACCCAGGCTAGTCTGCCAGAATGACAGCTGGGCATTACAGAATCTCCCTTCACCAGTTCATATATTGGGGTTTTGAGAGGTAGACCACCTTCCTTGGTCCTCCATATGGTCTCCATGGTATATGGACAAAGGCTGCCCTGATGGGATAAGTCCTTTAAAACTGAAGCTTCACCATTGATTCTCCTGGTGAGCGGTTGGTGTTCCTATGCTTTGTCACTGTATAATTCAACACAAAACTTTTGTGGTTCAGGAAAAGATGCTCCAGGATATTTCTTTTAAGTGGAATACAAATATTTGCTAACACAGATGGAAGAACTGGCTGCTTCTCCTCTCTAAACAGAAACCCCAACATTGAAGAGGTTGTCCTAAGTCCCAACAGCTTATTCCTACCCACAGGATGGGAATTAGTGTCTGACCACTGGCGCCCTTTTCGATCACTAAAACAGGGGCCCATGTACCTCGTTTGAATGGAGTGGCAGACACACAAGCACAGCCGCTGCTCCATTCAACTCTATGAGGTTGCCGGATATAGTTGAGTACAAGTGCTTGGCGATCTCCGGGAATAACGGCGGACACACATATGCGTGTCTGCTGTTTCATTGAAAAGGTTAACACAAGCCCCTGTTCTGATGGTCAGAGGAGCCCCCAGCGATCAGACGCTTATCCCCTATCCCGTGAATAGGGGATACGTTTTTGTCAATGGACAACACCTTTAAGAGCTTTATTTGGTGACATATGGTAGTATTACGCCAAATACTGAGTGCAGCTTACAGTCCATTGATAAAAAGACATCCTTATTGACCTAAAGCAATAAATGTGGTACACTATAAAGCAGATCAGTCAACAGCAACATGTTGATCTTTTTATTAGATCTTTATATTTGATGTCAATATACCCAATGTTATTGAGAATAATTTATTTTAATAAAATTAGATTACTTTATATAAACCTATATAATTATGTCAGGATCAAGCCACAGGCCATCCATGAAGGTGCACCCGTCTTTCAGCAGAGGAAAAATATATTTACCGGTACTTTTGTTTGGGGGATTTTGTCTTCAGACCATTTCATACAGAACAGAAATATTCTACCTGGAGGTTTACGACGTAGCGATATCCTCACTAAATCACTTCCGAGTCGGTTAGCGAAACGATTGATCCGCTGATCATAAAACCAATCTCCTGTAGATTTCTTCAGCTCCCTGAAAACATTGACAGGATATTAGCACCGGACTTTCTGGATCAGAGGAAAAACCTCCAGAGCTTCAGAGGGATGAAAGCCAGAGTCACAGTCTTATCCGCAGCATGCATCAGAAACCCCTTTAAAAGTACAGTTCAATCCAGAATAAATGGGGCATAACAGGTGTCTGATAATCAGATTTGATGGATTATTGACTGGTCATGGAAATGTATGTAAAAGACTAGAGAAGCTTCAGGAAAAAAGAACCAAAAATATGAACACAAGCTCGGCCTCTACAAAAGAGGAATTTACTAACTGGTTTTGTGCACCCCTATTATATGGCAATTTTGTGCTGAAAACAAGTGCTGGATTATCAGGTTTATAAATGCTGGTGGATCCTGACGTATGGGCGCAAAAATGGCAAATGTTAGGAAAAGAAGGATAGGGGAATATTGGATTTCAACATACCCAGTCCTGTAGGGGGCCCAAAGACCCTTGTGCTTATAAGAAGACACTGGTATAATATAAGGTGGGCTGGCTCTGTTATAGATTTCGCACTGGGGCCCAGAATCTTCAAGTTACACCTCTAGCTTGAGGGAAGGGGTTTGGTCAGAAATGTTTGCCTCAGGCTGCAGGAGGGCTATGTGCTTCCCGGCCCCTGGCCACAAAGCACTGAGGGAACGGGGGCCCAAGCTGAACCCTTGCACCGGGCCCCACGAGCCTTTAGCTACGCCCCTGTTAGAGGCTGTCAGGGGTCCCTGGCAACAGATGGTTTCCATCCACCCACTGAAATAAACATCCTAACCTGGGTGTATATCTCTATGGGGAGGTCAGTGGAAAGAACAATCAGTCAAACAAGGGTTCACCCAACACTGTTCTCGTGGAGATGGTCAAGTTAAAGGGGTTGCCCTGTATAGAAAACAAATTTTCATGCACCCTAACGGAATTCCAATGTAATATGGAGGGGGGGATCTGTTCAGTTTCCTCTGTTACAAAAAACATCTCTCTATGGAAGACCTGATTGATATAAATGGGCACTGTGTAATGCCTCATTTCCCCTGTGGAGGCACTGCAGGGAAATAACAGGATTATTTCCAGTTTTCCTCAAAGATTACAGCTCATCGCTAACAGGTCAAATTCAGAGGACACTTATTGTCAAGTGACACTTCTAACAAATCAAATCATGTGTGATGAAACTTCTGTCCGGTTAAATTGATCAAGTTAAAAGGATCAAGGGAGCTGTTTGGCTATGCCAGCCTCGGGCCTTCTGAACGATCAGAGGCCTGCTACAGCAATGTTCTCATAGAAGCCTGCTCATGCCAGGGCTCCACGCGAACAATGGGGTCATTTATCAAACTGGTGTAAAGTAGAACTGGCTTAGTTGCCCATAGCAACCAATCAGAGTCTACCTTTCATTTTCCAAAGCAGCTGTAAAAAATGAAAGGTTGAATCTGATTGGTTGCTATGGGCAACCAGGGCAGTTCTACTTTAGACCAGTCTTGATAAATGTCCCCCATAATCTCCCATTGGCTGCAATGTAAATCATTGGAGTCTATGGGAGAAGAGATTAGAGTCGATCACATATATTGAATATAAAAATTCTAATTACCCCTCTTGCCCTGTATTAAAAAATAAATAAATCATAGGCTAGGCATCGATGCGCCCCAAAATACGAAAGTTTTTATCCCATGTGGTGAATACTGTACCATAAAAAAAAATATCTAAATGGCTGATTTGCCGGGTTTTTTTCAGTGCTTCACCTTCCCAAAAAAATTAAACAAGCAGTGATCAAAAAAATCATACACAATATGCTCCAATTTTTATGCGATTTAGATTTTTACAAGTAAAACACATTTAAGGGTACTTTTACACTAGCGTTTTTGTTTTCCGGTATTGAGTTCCGTCACAGGAGCTCAGTACCGGAAAAAAAAACTGATCGGTTTTAGGCCTCATGCACACTGCCGTTGTTGTGTTCCGTTCCGGAAAATGGGGTTCCGTTGTTCCGTGATTCGTTTCCGTTTTTGTTTCCGTGTGTCTTCCTTTATTTTTGGAGGACCACCAGACATAAAGGAAGGTAAAAAAAAGTCTAAGACAGGTTTGCCATGCAAATGATAGGAATAAAACGGACGCGGATGACAATCTTGTGTGCCTCCGCGTTTTTTTTTTGCGGTCCCATTGATTTGAATGGGTCCGCAAACCGTTTTCCGCGGAAATAATAGGACAGGTTATATTTTTTGGACGGACTGGAACCACGGATCACGGACGGCAAACGGTGCACTATCCGCATTTTCAGCGGCTCCATAGAAATGAATAGGTCCGCACCTCTAAACGCTAAAATCGGCGGAACGGACGCGGAAGCAAACAACGGTCATGTGCATGAGGCCTTATCCTAATGCATTCTGAATGGAGAGCATTCCGTTCAGGATGCATCAGTTCAGTCCCTCTTACGTTTTTTGGACGGAGAAAATACCGCAGCATGCTGCAATTTTCTCTCCAGCCAAAAATACTGAACACTTTCCGGAATGCAAAACGGATCCGGGGCAGACCTTTAAAAATTCCCCAAAAATTTATACGGATCCGTTTTTCCGGATGACACCGCAGAGACGGATCCAGTATTTCAATGCATTTGTCAGATGGATCCGCATCCGGATCAGTCTGAGAAATGGCATCAGTTTGCGCCCGGATTGCCGAAATACTCTGCCGCAAGTGTGAAAGTACCCCGACATGTATCATGTGTACATACTATAACTGCATTGAAAACTGCATGGTAAAAAGGCATGTGGTTTCTGCAACACCTCAGTCGCTACAGGTGAATACACTCTGAAAGATTGCAGAATATTAAAAAACACAAGAATACATGTGCAACTCACGCCTCCTTGATGCAGACGTTGCACTTCCATCCCCCAGTTAAGGTCTCCATCCTGCAGTCTTTGCAGACCAGGTGGTTGCAGCTCCGACAAGTGTTTGTTTTAGGGACCACACGCCCCACATTCTGTTGACAGCGCGCACAGGTTCGATCACTGTAGCGCTGACTTCCCCTTTTTGCACCTTTTCTTCTTATATCTAGTAGTTCATTCTTTAGTCTCCTATCAAACAAAAAAGAAATAATTCAGCGGGTCAAGTATTGCAGATACACCAGAATCTTGTTGGCAATATGGTCAGTGGATACTTCTCTATTCTCTAAGTATATATAGACTTACCCTTGAGGGAGATGCAGAAATCATATGGCCCCAAATTAAAGCCCAAGAAGGACTGCACCAATTTTAAAATGATAATATTCTGACAATATTCAGTCACCACTACGGGGAGCAGGTTTACTGCTGGTATTGACTTCATTGGAAGCGGCGACACCGCAGTGAGCTCCCCCTAGTGGAGGCAGGGAAGAAGCAGGAAATGTTTCCCATCAGACTTGCTCCCATCCCAGGAGCCATAGCAATGGTGTGTTCTGATAGCAGTGGCGTGGTCTGATAGCAGTGGCGTGGTCTGATAGCAGCGGCGTGGTCTGATAGCAGCGGCGTGGTCTGATGGCGTGGTCTGATAGCAGCGGCGTGGTCTGATAGCAGCGGCGTGGTCTGATAGCAGCGGCGTGGTCTGATAGCAGCGGCGTGTTCTGATAGCAGCGGCGTGTTCTGATAGCAGCGGCGTGTTCTGATAGCAGCGGCGAGTTCTGATAGCAGTGGCGAGTTCTGATAGCAGCGGCGTGTTCTGCTTCTACAGTAAGTATATCATTGCTTTACCCATTTAATTTAACAAAACCAACACCAATAAAAATGGAATTCAGCTATTTCTTTGTTTTACTATTTCTCAGAAGTTTGGGCGACAACCAACATGATTATTATTACAAATTCCAAAGGTGTTGTCGCTAGTTTTGAATTCAAAGCCAAGTAAAAACCTCTGTGAGAACTGGAATGGCAGCCATATCGCTTGTCACTCAGACAATGCAGAGGAAAAAAAATACGATCATCGCAACCTTATGCTTCCCTCACCTAATCCGCCGATCTTCCGCTTTCCGCAGTTCTTCATCTCTCTGTAGGACTTGCAGGATAAAATCCTTTTCCGTCTCAGATAGGAAGGACAGATTTACCATTTCTGGATTTTGTGTCATGGTTGCTCCTCGATTCTCAGCATATAACACGGCTATAGTCCCCAGTCAAACAGCCTAGGCCAGAAAATAGGAAATAAAATTATATTAAACATGCAGGTTTATACTGGCATTGGCCAAGTGAGGTAAACAAATGGGGAAGTCCAGGATATATTTTGCATATTTGCACGCAGTGAGTGAAATATTTTAATCTACATTTACAAGCCATATCTCTCCTGACCTAGTCCAGCATACACAACAGATACAGTAATTACAATATCTGAGGCAGGAGCAAACACGAGTGTCTCTCCTCTCCTGATTTCCCGGTTGGCAGTTCCACTTACATACCGTAAGAAAACTCTCGGCAGTGTGAGCAGAATTAGATCACGGGGCTCCAGGATGACACAACTCTATCTAAATTCCTTGTGGACCAAAACATCAATTTTCTGTCATAATTTCTGTTATTTTTCCATACTAACCTGGATGCTATCTGGATATTGTCTACATATAATTGTGACTAATAAAATTCAATACTTCTGCAGTATAACTTTTTGTGTGTGTCGTCAACTTTATATTAAACTATTGATGACTGCCCAGTCCTCTGCTGGCAGCACTACTTCCCAGCACATGGGCAAGCCTCATCTTCTTTTCTCTAGATCGGAGTTTCTCAACTTCAGTCCTCAGGCCTCAGGATTTGAGAATGTCCCACAGAATGATTACCTGTGGGAAGTCCTGATGCATTCACAATAAGAATATCACCAGCTCAGTACTAAGAAAATCCTGAAAACATGACATGCTGGGGGATCATGAGGACAGTAGTTAAAAAAAACACTGCCCTAGACAATTGGGTCAGGGCATCTCCAAAACAGCTAGAGAGTTAGGGCCTACCAAAAGTGGTCCAAGGAATGACAAAATGTGAACCGACGGTAGACACCTAAGGATCACTGATCCACACGGAGGGGTGAGGGCTAGTCCGTTTCTATTCCGATCCCACAAAAAAACTCCTGGGGCACAAATTGTTGAGAAGTCACTGCTGGCCATTATAGAATGGCGTCAGAACACATAGGCCATCATTGCTTGCTGGGCACGGGGCTGCGTATCCGAGTAGCACACAGTATTAAGATGGTTTTAAACCTCCCAACTTTTTGGACACTCAAAGAGGTACACCTATGGTTCATTGTGTGAAAGATCCCATTTTTCTACATAACTATACACTCCAATAGTTTTCTTTTACACAACATTGCGAACATTATCTGGATACAGAAATTTATCAAATCAAAAATTCCATCAAATAATGAAATAATATGCAAGACGGGCTCTAATATACATATAGGAACCTGACAAGCACTTTCTAGATCAATATGGCAAATGTAATAATGCAAATCTATACCTCAGATCAAAAAGAGGGACATTTAATAGGAGCAAAGAGACTTGGATCAAACGTAGAGACTGTTCCTCCAAAAGAGGGACACTCGGGGGGCTTTAATGTTATGGTTGATCAGTGTATATCAATTCAATTAAAAGGCATTGTGATTATACCATTACAGAGATGTCCAGTACAGTGGGGCAAAAAATTATTTAGTCAGCCACCAATTGTGCAAGTTCTCTCATTTAAAAAGATAGGCCTGTAATTTTCATCATAGGTACACTTCAGCTATGAGAGACAGAACGGGGGGAAAGAATACAGGAAATCACATTGTAAGATTTCTAATAAATTAATTAGTAAATTCCTCAGTAAAATAAGTATTTGGTCACCTACAAACAAGCAAGATTTCTGGCTCTCACAGACCTGTAACTTCTTCTTTCTTTAAGAGGCTCCTCTGTCCTCCACTCGTTACCTGTATTAATGGCACCTGTTTGAACTTGTTATCAGTATAAAAGACCCCTGTCCACAACCTCAAACAGTCACACTCCAATAGGCAAGCAGCTTGGTGAAGAAATCAACTGTGGGTGTATTAGAAAATGAAAGACATACAAGATCACTGATAATCTCCCTCGATCTGGGGCTCGACGCAAGATCTCACCCCGTGGGGTCAAAATGATCACAAATACGGTGAGCAAAATCCCAGAACCACACGGGGGGACCTAGTGAATGACCTGCAGAGAGCTGGGACCAAAGTAACAAAGGCTACCATCAGTAACACACTACGCTGCCAGGGACTCAAATCCTGCAGTGCCAGACGTGTCCCCCTGCATAAGCCAAAACATGTCCAGGCCCGTCTGATGTTTGCTAGAGAGCATTTGGATGATCCAGAAGGTGATTCAGAGAATGTCATATGCTCAGATGAAACCAAAGTAGAACATTTTGGTAAAAACTCAACTCGTTGTGTTTGGAGCAGAAAGAATGCTGAGTTACATCCAAAGAACACCATACCTACTGTGAAGCATGGGGGTGGAAACATCATGCTTTGGGGCTGTTTTTCTGCAAAGGGACCAGGACGACTGACCCGTGTAAAGGAAATAATGAATCGGGCCATGTATCCTGAGATTTTGAGTGAAAACCTCCTTCCATCAGCAAGGGCATTGAAGATGAAACGTGGCTGTGTCTTTCAGCATGACAATAATCCCAAACACACCGCCCGGGCAACAAAGGAGTGGCTTCGTAAGAAGCATTTCAAGGTCCTGGAGTGGCCTAGCCAGATCTCAACCCTATAGAAAACCTTTGGAGGGAGTTGAAAGTCTATGTTGCCCAGCGACAGCCCCAAAACATCACTGCTCCAGAGGAGATCTGCATGGAGGAATGGGCCAAAATACCAGCGACAGTGTGTGAGAACCTGGTGAAGACTTACAGAAAACGTTTGACCTCTGTCACTGCCAACAAAGGGTATATAACAAAGTATTCAGATGAACTTTTGTTATTGACCAAATACTTATTTTTGCTACTTCTCCAGTGCAGTAATAGAAAATAAAGAAAAAATAATAATAACTAGCAGTTTATTTTTTAATCTGAGTACAAGCTGACAGTATTATTTTGATCAGTACCAGTCTGTGTTGTGTATTAATGTTCCACTTAGTATTGCTGAGGTGACCAATTTGACAACTTGTGGAAAGAAACTATTCCTGAATCAGGCAAATCATGATATAGCAACCACTTCATACACTGCATACATTGCTCGGATTGCAGATGACCATGTGTTTTCAAGAGCTTGCTGAAAAACCAGAAGAACAACAACAGATTATTTTTCTGTGAAGGCCTACCCACCGACAGGCCACATCTAATCTAATATGGTGGAACAAGGAGACTTATAGGCAGCAGAAGAACACAACATCAAATCCCTTGTTTCATATCTCAGCATGAAAATACACGTCCCATACATTTAGATATTGTAATAGAGAAGGACTATGGACGTTGCTGCATTACAGCTTGAAGGATCCAGTTGTTCAATTGTTCAAAGTTTAAATCGTTCAGGGTTTTAAAGTTTAAAATAACATTAATAAAAAGAGATTTATGAAAAAAGTTCCATTACGAGGTGTGAGAGCAGAGCGTGCTGGTAAATCTCATCAAACACACCCACAAAGATTCCCTGTATTCAGGTATAGTCATTCATTTAAGAGATAAAAGAAGAAAATACAAGTTCCGGAGAAATTTTGCTGAATATTTTCAGTGAATCACGTTAAACCGGCATTACCAAGTATTTCTTTACACAGCCACATTGTAGTATGGAAAAATGGATGAATCAATGGAAAACCAAACATGGTCACCAGCGAAGCAGCGACAGAGCAGCTATCCCATCAGACAGTCCAGGGCTTAGACTAAAGATCTTGGGCCCCAATGGTAAACTTGTAAAAAGGCCCACACCTATCATGCACCATAACAGTGATGTATCCTTATGTGGTAGAGGAAGGGGCGGATTGTGAAAAAAACTAAAAGTGGGCCCATGTTGTAAGTGGGTCCAAATTGATAGAATACAGGCCAAAGTAAGTAGGCGGGGACAACTTAAGTAGGCGGGGCCTGCAATACCATAGTGCAGCAAAGAATACTGCCCCAGCAGAACCAAATACTACAGAACAGCACAAAATACTGCTGTCCCAGCCACAGTATTCTACTATATCACTGTCATGAGAATGGTAATACAGTGGAGTTCAGGAGGGAGCATCAGATTATTATGTACCTGGCCAGCGGCCATCAAGAGGGCTTGAGAGGCCCACACTGGGAAATTTCCCTGTAGGGTCTTTGGCCAATCCACCCCTGGGTAGAGGGAAGCACACTTTGGCCCCTGGTGTTGACTTAACACCCCCTAAAACTATGCCCCTGAAGGCAGTACAACACAAGAGCCCTAAACTACTCTACTGCCTCTAAGGACAAACCCTATCTGTATGCTACTCGAGAGTCCCATCAATGAGACGATAGGTACAGGGCCAATAGACAGCAACAGTTTCTGGAGGGCCTGGTCCTTTCATGTATAGGGAGTATAATTATTTACATTAATGTATGTGTTTAAATTAAAATATAAAACATATAAAAGGTCTTACCTATCAGTTCTCACAGGTCTTAAGCCTGCTTATTGACGACTACAATTGCCCTACAATAACCTTCCTGTCCTGCGCTTTTACATCTTAAGCTTGTCATAGAGGACATCACTTATATCCAGGGGAGGACTGGGAACTTAAAGTTGCTCTGGAAAAAAAAATTAATAGTGGCCCCTATGTTGTAGGTAGGGATGAGCGAATCGACTTCAGATGAAACATCCGAAGTCAATTTGCAAAAAACGTTGTACTAATACTGTACGGAGCAGCAGCTTCGTACAGTATTAGAATGTATTGGCTCCGATGAGCCATAGTTATTGCTTCGCAAACTCTCGCAAGACTTTGCGCAATAACTTCATAAATTAATCTGTACTGTAAAAAAACATTTCCCGAACTTGAGTACCTTGGAACCGAACCAAAGTTCGAAACGTCGCAAAGCAATAACTTCGGCTCATCTGAGCCAATACATTCTAATACTGTACGGAGCTCCTGCTCCCTACAGTATTAGAATGAAGTTTTATGCAAACCGACTTCGAATGTTTCACCCGAAGTCGATTGACTCATCCCTAGTTGTAGGCAGATCCAGACTGACAGAAGATGGGACAAAACAAGTAGGAAGGGACCAGCAGTAACTTAGTGCAGCACAAAATACTGCCCCAGCAGAACCAAATACCACAGAACAGCATAAAACTTTGCCATCTGCGTCACAGTGTTCAACTGTACGACTGCAATAAAACAAATGGAATCCAGCTTCACATAGAAAATGCCTTTAATCGACTTCCATAAAGTCTTGATGAAGGGCTAAGATGCAATAGCCCGAAACGCGTCATAACAATTGTCCTGTTTGATGTCTGGATTTTATGGAAGTTGATTAAAGGCATTTTCTATGTGAAGTTGGATTCCATTTGTTTTATTGCAGTCCGTATCTGACCGTGTCCAGGCCTGATTTTCCGTGCTCCATTGGGAGGGTGCAGGTGAGAACTGCAGTGATTTTCCTTCACTTCATCATCAACTGGATCACTGTCCTGAGGATGGGGATACAGTTGTATTCAAAGGGGCACCTGTGGATGCTGGCCAGGAGTACCTGATGTTCCTAGCATTCATTAATGCTGAGAGCACCAGATCGTTATGTACACAGCTGGTGGACGTGAAGAGGGCTCGGACGCCCCCGGGGAAATTTCCCTGTAGGGTCTATGGCCAATCTGCCCCCTGCTTATATCCAAATTACCATTCACATCAATGCCCGCAGTTTCATATGTCACTAAATGGTTTGAGAAGCATTGTCCCTAAGTACACAATGATGTGGACGGTGATTGTGATCCACAAAATGTTCTCTTATCACAAGATCCAAATGTAAGAGCGCAGGGTAGAGAGTGTTGTCCCTCTGCGTCTAGCTTGACTGTTTTGTGGCAACAATAGGCATTTTTAACATAGGGCACAACATGCGTAACAGGAAATTGCAGGATGCACACACCCGATTGGCGATTCGAGGCCCACAAAACAGATACGGTCATGTGCATGGGGCCTAAGTCATCAATATAAGATAGGTGAGGACCCGACATACCAACCAATTAGCTGTTTGGGGCATCCACCAGTGCCAGAAACTATACAGTGGGCAGAGCCAGAAGAAGAAGAAGGCTCCGTCTATCCAAATCATCGTCCACATCACTGTCTGCACACGTACAGGTACATAGCTACTGAATACAGTCACAACATTAATATTCATGTGAATGGTCATATTCATGCACATACTATCCACTACGACAAGACTGAAGGGTACATGGCATGTGCATGTTTATTATTGACACCTTTAACAAAAACATCGGCATTTTCAAAAAGTTAGGAGGAAAATTATGATTTTTTTCCCCCCAGTCTAATAGAGAGGTTCTCTATACTGGGCATACAACATAAATGTACAAGTGTATGAGGAGGTGATGTTAAAAAGGTGCACCCAATATATAATACCGCCTGCTTCATTTTGATAAATTTGTCTCACTTTACACCATTTTCAACGACTCAGTATTTCATACGAGCTATAGGAACTGATCTCTGACATTTAAGGACAAAAATCTAAGCAAACACCTGAAACTTCTCCTGTTTTTGCTCAGTACCAGGTCGCTCTGGGAACGCAGCTTTAGTGACTGTAGTCACATCTCGTGCCGATACTTTAGCATTTCAGTAGAGGCAAAAATAATCACAGCAGTCAACTCGGTGTTTTTTGACACCATTTTTACAAAACTCCTAAACCGCAATATTCTACCATTTTTTTTGCAAAGAAAAAAAAAGCACAACATAAACTTCTACATGTGAATACACCTGAAATGTCTCATTGAAAAAAACAAAAAAAAAAAAAAAACACTAAAAGCTATTTAAGGATTTAAGAAAAGTATACGACATTCAGTCACAGCTCACCGGAGAGGGGAAACTAATTCCTTGTGCGTCATGTAAGCCATTAGTGTTCTTCAATTTCCACTCTGGATCTTGCTGCTAAATCCTCATACTGTAAATTACATGTGGATTTTGCTTCCGATTTCACCCCAATGATTGCAAAGGGTGAATTTTTTGAGTGACATCTGCAGCATAAATATACAGTACATGGTGTGGATTAAAAAAAATTTAATAAATAAATCACAGGGCAATTTTCATGACAGATTTTTCCCGCAGCATGTAAATGAGATTTTTTTTAACGCTCACTTTTCTGGTACTATAATAGGTTGTGGATTTTTCACAATGGGAGCTGAACTGCAGTAACCAGAATGGCAACTACACTTTTAAATGGAGCTGTGCTTCCGGCTCAGTTAAAGTACTAGTTCCGGTGCCGGTCCCGAGTGTTAGATCCCCACTGACTGGATATGGATGACTTGGGACTCATGCACATGGCAGTTGCCCGGCCATTCCGTGCATTGGGGACCGCAATTTGCGTTCCTCAATGCACCGGCAACATCCGTGTGGCTGCCGCAGACAGATCCAGACCTATTCAATTTGAATGGGTCCGTGATCCGTCCACACCGTAAAAAAGAAAATAGAACAAGTTCAATTTTTTTGCGGTACGAAGGCATAGAGAGAAACCCCGCAGAAGCACTCCGTAGTGCTTCCGTGCCTCCGTTCCGCACCGCACCTTCTGTAATGCGGACCCATTCAAGTGTGCACGCAGCCTGGGCCCATATATTGCAGACCCGCTGTTGTGGGCCACAATACGTGCATGGTCGGGGAACTGCCATGTGCATGAGGCCTTATCCAGGGGATAGTTGATCAATATTAGGAGCCCAGAAAACCCCTTTAATTTTCTGTTCAGTGGGATCTGTATGAATCTCTCTCTAGATACAATATTAGTAATGATGTCAGTGATGAAAACTGAACCCGAGCAAATATAGTCTTGGCTGAATCATCTTGGCCGTAGTCACGCCTATTGTGGCGTGACTGAGGAGCCAAAAATAAATAACCAGACTTGCACCTGAAATCCTGCACATCATCTAATGAATCTTGTTTTCAGAAGGAATGAGCAGTAAAGACGGTGTTGTTTCTCTGGTTTCATTTGTGCAATGCACATGGGCCAGTGTCAAGAGACAGAGTACAAGATCATCCAGAAGAGACATTGATTCATGGCACTAAGGCAGCAGGTGTCAACCTTGGTCAGGGAGGCAGAGATCAGGGCGCGTTGAGGTCAGGTCAGTCGGCAGACAGACAGCAGTGGTAATACAAGCCAGGTTCATGATGAGGATAGCACAACTAAATAACACCTAGAGGACCTTATTGCTCAAGCATGTGAACATGGGCAAAAATCTTTAAGAAGCCTGCATTGGCTTAAGAGAAGGCACGCAGGTGCATGCTGTACCAACACTTCAAGAGACAAGTGTTGGAGGAATGTTGGAAGACCGCGAGGATAGGGGCCATGAGGGTGAACACAGCAGGGGAGAGTGGGACATTATGCACAGGGCCTCCTAAACCGAGGGCAGATTGGCCATAGACCTCACAGGGAAATTTCCTGGTGGGCCGATGCCTAAGGGGCTGCCCATGCCCTCTTCTCTGCCACTGGCCGGGTACATATTGAGCTGTCAACGTTAATTACACTGTGAGAATCAGATACTCATGAAGATCTAGCTCCTCAGAGTTGATTTCTGCTTTGCATTTTTGTTCCGTTTCCCATATCTCTTTGTCTCCTCGTGTTAGCCGACACTGCTTATGGCCTCGTAGAAGTTCTGGAGGAATGAAGTTAAACCGGTATGAAAAGCACATACATAGGTCAGTCTACTGGACAAGTACAAGGGGACGTGAAATAGGTTGTAATGTAGGGGTAGCAATGGGTTAGGGTTAGCAAACTAAATACATTGTACAATGTGCAGGACCGAGCAGGTGGTGCTGGGTAAATGCCTTTGGTGATTGTTTTTGTTTGTGTAAAATGTCTTCAAATGGGTAAAAGTCCTTCCTAGTGCTTGTGTAATGTGTAGGTGGTTTAAAAGGGGTATTCTGATTATTGAAAGTTAACCCCTATCCACAGCATAGACCTTCCACTCTGTTCATTTCTGGGGTCTCCAAGGGGTATGTGGTACCCAGTCTTGTGATTGGCAGTAGGATCCCCAGCGATCCAATAGTTATCCCCAGTCCTGTGAATAGTACTTTAAGACATGCCCCGCTACAGGCTCTGATGTAACCTGTGGCTAAAGAGATACTGACCCCTTGGAGCAACGCTATTTTATGAAACTTTTACGGAATCGGATTGCATAGGTTTCATCTTCTGGATGAATGGCGGCTCCTCTGACCTTAACTTACTGCATCAATAGAGATTTATGATGCAGCGAGTTCCTATAGGAAGCCTATAGGACTGTGCTCATATAATCATGGACTTCACGCGGCCTTGGGTGGATCCAAGGTCTACGAAGCAATCCAAAAACCATCTCCAATGCTTCAGCAGTCATCAGGCTATAAGATTGCTTTATTACCGTCTGTAGCCTTTTCACAGACAATCATAAACAGTAGCTTCTTGTGCACTAGTACGTTTTAGGATGACATAAAACAAGAAGGGACTGGAGCGGCTTCGGCATCAAGATAAATAGGCAAATACAGTATATGAGAAAAATGGAGCTGCTGGGACCATAAAAGGCGGATAGATTCTGAAGAAATACACTATGTTGGGATTTGTCTAATCTGATGCATCATTTTCAATCTATTTTCCCTATAACTTCAATAGTAAAAAAAAAAATTGTTTGACCTTTTTGCAGCAGCCTCTGATATGAATATATTATCTATGAGAAAAATACTTGCTATATATATATATATTTTTTTTTTTATTTTATTTCAGACCCAGTCCTCTATATGGCTAATAAAACCGTGCCACAACAGATCCACAAGTGGGTTGTGCGAGCCTGGCCTTGACTTTCCAACAAAGAGCTCCTCGGGTGAGGCTACCCAGCAATGCTGGCAATCACGTGCCAAAGATTGCAGCATCACAATGCTACTGTACTCTACGTTGCAGCATAATGGAAGCGAATGGGGTTGTGTTGCGACCTGCAAGTTACCCAACTTGACAGTCAATAAATCCAGACCTCTTTCACTTTCATTATGTTGCGATTTACAATTCTGTAGTACCCTAAAAGGATTAAGCATGTTGAAATCCAACTGCCCAATTATTCTCTGCCATCGGAGAGAGTCAGGAGTCGTCCCCCCCATACACATTAGGTAGAAAATTGGTCTCACTGAATTAGTCAGGTTTTGGCAAAATTCGTACAATTGAGTATACAATGATGTGAAGCAACCAGTAAAGGAAGCTTAGATATCTGTGCTCGCATACTGATGCCCGGGGCTGTGCACATGAGGTGTGGCCTGTTTAAGCCGAGGATTGAGGTCGCAGGTCCTGCTAACTAACTATCTCTGGCAAGCAATTGCACTGCTGAAGCTATCATCAAAGGGTTTTGCTGCGTTCACGGGGAATAAATCTCTGTTTCCACACTCAGCCCAAATTACAGATGTTACAATTGATCAGTGATGCAGATTAACCATGCAGACATGATTTAGATGAAAATTCCTCAGTTGGGCTCCATCCCTATTTTCCTGTGGAGTGAAGGCACTGAGCGTCTACACAAGTTACTGCAAAGCCTAAATGTTTATGTCCCGAAATCAATACTAACCAAATGGAGGACCAATCCCCAGCAACCACAACAAAAATATAAAGAACTTGGGCTACTTTCACCCTTGTGGCAGAGTGATCCGGCAAGCAGTTCCGTCACCGGAACTGCCTACCGGATCCGGCAAAACGTATGCCAACTGATGGCATTAGTAAGACTGATCAGGATCCTGGTCAGAAAAATGAATTGAAATGCCGGATCCGTCTTTCCGGTGTCATCCAGCATAAAAAAATTTTCACCTTTTTTTCGGTCTGCACATGCGCAGACCGGAAGGACGGATCCGGCATTCCGATATTTTGAATGCCGGATCCAGCACTAATACATTCCAATGCATTCAGGCAAGTCTTCAGTTTTTTTGGCCGGAGATAAAACTGTAGCATGCTACGGTTTTATCTTTTGCCTGATCAGTCAAAAATACTGAACTGAAGACATCCTGATGCATCGTGAACGGATTGCTCTCCATTCAGAATTCATGGGGATGAAACTGATCAGTTCTTTTCCTGCATTGTACCCCTTTGATGGAACTTAGCGCCGGAAAAGAAAACCGCAAGTGTGAAAGTACCCTAAGCAACACTGGAAATGAATAAAAACAACTTTTGCAACTCAAAAAGGTTTCATGTGCATGGCAGAGCCCTACCAAGGGATCATTGATTCCCTGCAGCTTTGTACTATAGGAATCCATGCGCTGCCTCCATGCGACAATGTCTTATCGCGGTATTCTATCCTAGCAATACTTCTACGGTAGAACAGCTCCATGAAACTCCATCCAAAGCTGAATGCCACCATTTTTTTCTGTAGGGTTTAGGCAGGACGTGTAGTAAGCACTTCAGTGAGGCCTGTATTACTGCCTTGTACAACTCTGATACTGTAGACAGCTGAAATATGGCCATCTGCACGAGACCCCAAAAATGGTATACAGCCAAATAAACATTAACATACTAGTAACAGTGTGGAGAACAGATCCACAGCGCCTGGAGCCTCATGTATTACAGTGTACATCCACAATAATCATATTTATGCAGTTTTCCAGATTTCATAAAGCAGGACGCCAAACACCTCCACCTTCATTTGTATGCAGAAAGTGCAAACAGAACGCAAAGGGAGGGGATGAATATTTGTTTTATGTGGTATTTGCTTTTTTTTCTGTCCATGTTCCATGAGAAGTTCTTCGGAATTGATTATTTTTGTCTTGCGTTCATTTTATTTTTGGGTTTCAAAAATCTTCTTTGCCTTGGGCCTCTTGCACACGACCGTATGGCTTTGATCAGTTGACTGGGTTTTCAACTTTCACTGTGGAATTTGCACAATTTATTTTATTACGTGAATTTTCAGAAGGTGCACATTTACCCTGCATGGTCAGTGTTCCAATGGGCAGCCAGTAGGATACATATTCTATCAATACAGATAAACCATTTTCACATCAAAACTTCAGAATATTTCCGGACGATGAAGTCTGGAGATTTTCCGGAGTTGGCCTTTCACACGTGTAGCTATCAGCCCGGAGATGTTCCATGTTGGGTGTGTTCTCATTACAGGAGGAAATGTTCCAGGTCCCTAGGCAAGGGGCAGGAACCTTAATGGCCCACTGTCATTTTCTGGAACATTTACTGCTGTATTCACACATGTGCTCACTTGGAAAAAACCTGCAGTTAAAACTAGGGTTCTGGGGAGAAAAAGTCTGGGTAAAGTCCGGGACAGATATTGCGGATGTTCACACATCGAGCCCCTCTGGGAAAACACCAAAAAAGGTCTGGATTCCACTGTTAGGCCCCTAACAGTGGCCTAACGCATGTTTGGTACCCAAACCCGAACTTCTTCACAGAAGTTCGGGCTTGGGATCGGTATTCTGTAGATTGTATTATTTTCCCTTATAACATGGTTATAAGGGAAAATAATAGAATTCTGAATACAGAATGCTTAGTACAATAGCGCTGGAGGGGTTAAAAAAATAAAAAATAATTTAACTCACCTTAGTCCACTTGATCGCGAAGCCGGCATCTCCTTCTGTCTTCCTCTTAGCTGTGTGGAGGAACAGGACCTGTGGTGACGTCACTATGGTCATCACATGATCCATCACCATGGTAAAAGATCATGTGATGACCGGAGTGACGTCACCACAGGTCCTGTTCCTTCACACAGCTAAGATGAAGACAGAAGAGATGCCGGCTTCGCGATCAAGTGGACTAAGGTGAGTTAAATTATTTTTTATTTTTTTAACCCCTCCAGCGCTATTGTACTATGCATTCTGT
The DNA here is from genome assembly GCF_014858855.1 of Bufo gargarizans. Classification (NCBI taxonomy): domain Eukaryota; kingdom Metazoa; phylum Chordata; class Amphibia; order Anura; family Bufonidae; genus Bufo; species Bufo gargarizans. The sequence goes on along the minus strand of NW_025334745.1, from coordinate 157,186 downwards.
ATTCAGAATGCTATTATTTTCCCTTATAACCATGTTATAAGGGAAAATAATAATGGTCGGGTCTCCATCCCGATCGTCTCCTAGCAACCGTGCGTGAAAATCGCACCGCATCCGCAATTGCTTGCGGATGTTTGCGATTTTCACGCAACCCCATTCATTTTTATGGGGCCTGCATTACGTGAAAAACGCACAAAATAGAGCATGCTGCGATTTTCACGCAACGCACAAGTGATGCGTGAAAATCACCGCTCATGTGAACAGCCCCCTAGAAATGAATGGGTCAGGATTCAGTGCGGGTGCAATGCGTTCAACTCACGCATCGCATCCGCGCAGAATACTCGCCCGTGTGAAAGGGGCCTAAGTGTGAATGGGGCTTTGGATAGCATGTGATTCCCTTAAGACAATAAATAAAACTTATCTATGTCAAGACATATCCCAACGCTAAAATATGTCAGAAACAACGTGTACAGTACAGGATCTTGTCTCGCACCGCCTCTGGCAAAAGTCTTTCAGATTCTTTCCAACAAAGACAGAAAGGTGCATAGCTGACTGAATAAATATATCCCAGACAAACATTACGCACTACACAAGTCCCTCTGCCAGGTTATTTTCCTGTATTGTACGGTTTCCTAGGAACCGGTAGAGAAAATAGTACAAGTTGTTGTTGGAGATTATATTTGTATCATTATATATTTTATAGATCATAGATGCCAGCTATAGGGAATATATTTTTTGTGCAAACGACATGGCTATTCACTTGATTTCGAGGAATTCAACTGCATCTCAAGACAGACAATGTCATAAAAGTGCAACAATTATAAAAAAAATTACACTTACAACCCCTCCCCCCCCCCCCCCCTGATTTTAAGTAGTTACATCTTAGTTTGTGAGTTCTGCTGATACGCAAGAACTATAGGTGCTGCCTTGGCCATCCTCCTGAGTGACATCATTATAGAATTACATTTCAATTTATTCATGGATGTGGGGTGGAACCATCTCTGCACCATGGGGACTCTCCTGGTCTCTTTCACTTTACATGTGTAACACCCCAGAGTTGTGTTACTACACGCCTCTACTATCTCCTAGGAGCCTTTATACTGTCATCAGATATGATTTTGCTCATGTCTTCCACAAATGTGCATATAAATCTATGTTGAATGCAATTGTTCACGTAATTAGCCTAGATATCAGTAGGTGGTAGCAACTCATTGGCAGCTACAAGTTACAGTTTAGTGTATCTGAGCTGGAATGGTTTATTCCAGCTTAGTCCCCCCTCTGTGCAGAGGTTGGCTGGACCCACATCCTGCAGTATGGGTGGAGAAGGAAGTTAGGGAGAGCGTGCCAGCCACCCCTGCTAGGGGAAGGCTGTGTGATGGTGTCCAGGAGAACCCCTTCTTAGGGATGACAGCAAGGACATAGTCTCGGCTGAGACATGTCCATATATATCCCAGCTAGAGCACCTTCAGCTCCACTAGATGAAGACGCAGAAACTCCAGAGTTCCAGGAAGAAAGCATCCCCTGAGAATCCATCTGTGAGCCAAGTCCAGAGACCGAGGAGAAGCCAATTCCTCCTCAGCTAGTCTGTCCCCACACAGCAGAAGGTACAGATAAGTGCAGAAGTTAATCCTGCCATAGTTACAGAGCTACCAAGTAGACGTTTATGTTGCAAGCTCCACATTTAAAGCAGAAGCACTCATTCCTGCCAATCATTGCGAAACCTGCTAAGACCAAGAGACCAAAGCTGTATACTGTTTGGATGCAAGTTATTTCAAGTAAAGCAACGTTTGAACTTTATCTAAAGGTCTGGACATCATTTATTCTGCAAAGTACTCTATTACTCTTACTATCACTACACTCAAATTTATTGCAAGTGATCCAGGAGCCAGGAGTCCGGACGTACCCAGGTAGGAGACACCGTGACACAACTAACATCAAGCTATAGAGACATTATAGGCCATTACACCACTCTGGCATTCCTAATCTGGGACGTGCGTTATAACACCTTGGAAGGGCCCTGTGATAGTACCCTGCGCACGCTGCAATTGGCGGCATGACAAATACAGATTATTATCCACCGATACCTGGCTGCTGCACATGTCCCCGTTATATAGGTCTTGCTGCATTCAATAGGAAGCAGTGGGGGTATGATAATAGGAGAGCATTCACACTGTCTGACAGGTTTAAAAAAAAAAACTGGAGACTAAGCTGATACTTCATGAAAGATCTAGTTTTACACACTTCTTAGTAAGAGATGATCGAATCGATCTAAATTTCAGGATAAATCAGATTCTCCTTAAAGATGAATTTCCTCATGCTTCGTGTTAGCGAATCGATTGAACCTGAAATAGTGTAAAAAAATAAATAAAAATCGAAACATACCGCCTCCATTTGCTCGCGATAGGCGGCCATCTTGATTGAAGATCTCATCCAAAATCCTGCGCACGGTGAAGTATGACGTCACCACGCCGGCCGACGTGATGATGTAATCTCGCGCCGGGCAAGATTTCGTGCCAGATCTTCAAGCAAGATAGTGGCGGCCGGCCTGTCGCAAGCAAATTGAGGTGGTAAGTTTGATTCAAAAAAATTTGTATGTTAATTTGACACAGTTTTTACACCTCAGATGCCGCGATCATGTATGAACGCGGCATCTGAGGGGTAAAATGATGGGGAGCGGCACTATCGCAGCTCCTTGTCATTGCACCCGCTACTTACAAACAAATGCCCCTCGTGACAAAGTAATTCGTCATGAAGCAAAAAAAAATTGGGCAAATCAGCTGAATTGAGCTTTTCAAAAATTTGCTCATCTCTATTCTTAGTTTCTTAATAAACAGGTTGGGAAGGGCAAAAACCACCTCACCCACCTGTGGATGAAAAAGACTGCGCATTTACTACACGTGTACAGAGGTCCTATACGTCCGTTGCATCTTATTTAGTTGCATAGAGGTAGTAGTCACATTAGACTCCTCTGAAAGATAATAAGATGCCAATATTATAAATGACTCATGGTAGGTGGGAGATTCTGATGCAACTTTTTGCACTGGGACCCAGGAAAGCAAAGCATGGGAGGTGCAGCAGCGCTTTACAGAACGATCTGCACATTCTGCTTGCATCAGCTCTGCTCTTGCAGCATGGCGAACCTTTTACAGACCGAGTGCCCAAAGTGTAACCCAAATACCACATATCGCAAAGTGCCAACACGGCAATTGAACCCGAATATTACAGTCAGGGCCGCCATCAGGGGGGTACAGCCGATACCCCAGTAAGGGGCCCAGCCGATACCCCCTCTCATTTGTCAGTGACTTGAGTTGAACTTTATTGTATCGCTAGAGGGGGGCAATTGATCATTCCTTGCTAGTGATGTCCAGTTCATGAACGAATCATTCATTTGAATCGATTCAGTTCACTGAACCGGAGGAGTCGATTCCTCTGACTGAGCCGATCCGTGTGAAGCAGCTCAGTCTGAGTCAGTGAGTCCCAGCACACAATAGCAGAGCCGCTGGCAGCAGGGAGGGACTCGGGAGGAGTGTAATCTGATCCTAGAGTGGAAGCTGCTTCTGCCAGCCCCTCCCCTCCCCGCCCACCAACCAATCAGAGCTGAGTCAGTGAGTCACAGCACACAATAGCAGAGCCGCTGGCAGCAGGGAGGGGAGGGACTCGGGAGGAGTGTAATCTGATCCTAGAGTGGAAGCTGCTTCTTCCAGCCCCTCCCCTCCCCGCCCACCAACCAATCAGAGCTGAGTCAGTGAGTCACAGCACACAATAGCAGAGCCGCTGGCAGCAGGGAGGGGAGGGACTCGGGAGGAGTGTAATCTGATCCTAGAGTGGAAGCTGCTTCTGCCAGCCCCTCCCCTCCCCGCCCACCAACCAGAGCTGAGGCAAGGCAAGCACTAGCAGCTCTGAGTCTGAGTCACTGACACAAGTACAGGGAGTCTAAGAATCGAATGAGTCTCAGGTTAAAAGAATCGAAAGATCCGACTTAGTTAGAGACTCATTCGATTCTTTGAGTTAAAAGAGCCGCGAGTCACTAGAACAGTTTACACTGAGGCTGATGCTTTTGTTGCAGCAGTGATGAGGTTAAGGGACAGGAGCAGAGAGATAAGAGAAGTGACAGATGACTGTGAAGACCACGCGATCTGTTGCTCAGAAGCCATGAGATTGTAAGGCTACTTTCACACTAGCGGCAGGACGGATCCGACAGGCTGTTCACCCTGTCACATCCGTCCTGCCGTTATTTCGCCGGACCACCGCTCCGTCCCCATTGACTATAATGGGGACGGGGGTGGAGCTCCGGCCCAGCACGGCAGTGCATGGCGAAAGGCCGCCGGACTAAAAGTACTGCATGTCCAACTTGTTGTGTGGTCTTTGCTCAGGGGTAAAATGCAAAGCTGTTTTCTGGATTATCCCACAGGGCCATGATCCTCCATCATTGTTATTAACCCCTCCCTTGCCAGCCCACCCAGCCCTATTTAGCTTTGTGTTCAGCTTTGAAAAAAATGTTTAGGCCATGAAGGGGTTAAATAAGTGTTGGAGGGGGTGGGGGGTGTTATTGTGCATATTGTGTTTGGGATCCATTTAACAAGTTTGACCAGTTGGGTTTGAGAGTGGTTGAGTGTCATCCACAGATCCCTCATAACAGTGCGTCACCCACAGACCCCCCCATAACAGTGTGTCACCCACAGATCCCCCATAACAGTGTGTCATCCACAGATCCCCCATAACAGTGTGTCATCCACAGATTCCCCCATAACAGTGTGTCATCCACAGATTCCCCCATAACAGTGTGTCATCCACAGATCCCCCATAACAGTGTGTCATCCACAGATCCCCCATAACAGTGTGTCATCCACAGATTCCCCCATAACAGTGTGTCATCCACAGATTCCCCCATAACAGTGTGTCATCCACAGATTCCCCCATAACAGTGTGTCATCCACAGATTCCCCCATAACAGTGTGTCATCCACAGATTCCTCCATAACAGTGTGTCATCCACAGATTCCCCCATAACAGTGTGTCATCCACATATTCCCCCCATAAGAGTAAGTCCTCCACAGATTCCCCCCATAACAGTACGTCATCCACAGATCCCCCCCATAACACTGTAACAGTAAACCTTGTGCTTTTTTTTTTTTTTTTAAATGTGCCAGGGGAAGATTGCTAGGGCAGATTAGAACAGATAGTGTAGTTAGTGTTAGTGGAGGATCCTGCTTAAGAGTCTACCTTGTCGTGGTAGCAGGCTTCATATTATTTGGTCAAAAATAATTTCCTTACTGAAATCACTGATTATCACTTTTTACTGTCTTTGTAGTTGTAAAAAAATTATGAAATTGGGGGTAGGTCCTTGGGGGTGGAGGGGAGGTGGAGTCAGGATGGATTCTAAAGGGGCGGGGTAGGAGGGGGGGCCCAGGCCTTGAGCTGTGTAAGGGGCCCCAAAATTTCTGATGGCAGCCCTGACTACAGTCATAGGTTCACCACCACTGGCATATAGGATCCGTACTCCACATGCTGGAGCAGATGGTGTAGATCATTCTGAGAAGTCCTGCTGCACCTTCTGTGCTTGGTGTGAAGGTTTAGGTACCCTTTAAGTTAAGGAGACTGTGGGCCGAATGCCCTAGACTTCCTCATAATCATGCACACTTGGTTTGGACAAGCATGCATGTGTTCTGAATGGAGAGATCGGAGTTGAATATGGCTGCAGTGTATCTTCATATACCGTAGCGGTCCCAAGAGACTGTTTTGCATACTGGTTTCTTGTGCTTTAGGAAAGACGTGAAGCGGATTCTGTAGATTTCTGCTAACAAACGTAAACCTTATAATTACAAATGATTGATGCCAGAATTAAGGCCTTAGAGCTGTGACTGCGCAGAATGAGGTAATAGCTCAGATGTCCCCTCCCTTGTTCTGCAGCCTCAGGTGATATGATCTGCCTTTATACAGGTAGAATAATAAATCATATAAAGCTGCAGACGCGTGTTCACTACTAATGAAGTTCTGCAGTGACCTGGTTTATGGCAGGTCCCAAAATCACGTTGTATCCCCCAGACACCGTTGAGGTGTCACCACATGTTACTGCTCTCTGGAGTGGATGGTAAGGCGCGGTGAACCACAATGGGAAATATTTCCAGGTAGTCAGGACCAGGGGCGGATTAAGTGCATGATAGGCCCGGGCTGTCTACCAAACTTGGCCCCCCCCCCCTCCTCCTCCATTTTAGTTTTTTTTTTTTGTATGAAGAGGCTGCGGTGCTTCATGGGCGCCACAGTCTCTTCTTAGGCCATATGACATCTTCAGACTAAAAAAAAATACCCCAAATTGGGTCCTAAACTGAAAAATGTAGTCACCAAATTTAAAATACATATAATTGTAATAAAAAAGACATGGAGGAGAATACAGCACCACATACTTCTTACATCCAGTGACATCTCCTGTCATGTAGACCTTCTCTTTCCTCTTCTCCTCCATTTGACCCAGACCGCCATGGCAAATTCTTTCAGCCACATCTCGTCTCTACAGTTTGTAACACAGACACGTTAGATTTCTCAATTTTTCCATCAACCTCCTCATCCTGGTGTCCCCACAGCGTCATCCTGCCAGCCCCAATACTGTGCCCGTTGTGCTCCCCAATGCCCCAGGAACTATACTGCTGAAAAAATAGTGACCCTTATAGACATAATTGGGGTAATTTATCAAACTGGTGTAAAGTAGAACTGGATTTCAAAAAGAGCCGTCAAATATGAAAGGTGGAATAGCAACACCCCCATATAGTAATTTCCACCACACTGCCCCCACATAGTAATCCCCCCATAGTAATTTGCCCCCACACAGTAATTTCCCCTAAACTGCCCCCATATAGTAGTTTGCCCCCCACACAGTAATTTGCTCTACACTGCCCCCACATAGTAATTTCCACCACACTGCCCCCACATAGTAATTTGCCCACACTGCCCCCACACAATAGTTTTCCCCACATAGTAATTTGCCCCCACATAGAAATTACCCCACACTGTCCCCACATAGTAATTTGCCCCCACATAGTAATTTGCCCCCACACTGCCCCATATAGTAATTTGTCCCCACATAGCAATGCACGGAAAATGGAGGTTGCGAAGAAGTTGTTGGTGGGGGCCTTGTTCAAAAATTTGCTGTGGGGTCAATCATTTCTAGTTATGCCACTGCTTTCACTGTGCTCTCCCTCTAAAACAGAGTTCCTCATCTCCAGTCTTCAGGGTCCACTTGCCAGTCATGTTTTTTTCAGGATTTCCTTAGTATTGAGTAAGAGATATAAATTACTGTCAAATGCATCTGGACTTACCACGGGTATTCATTCTGTGGGATATTCTCAAATTATGACTGGCAGTTGGGCTCAGGACTGGAGTTGAGGAACACTGCTCTAAAATACACTGATGTGGCACCAGAATACTTCAAAAGTGGACAAATCAGGTCAATAAAACACACCCTTCTTACACATCCATCTAGCAGAAGATATCTGCCTGCTAAGGGCTCTTTCAACGTTGTTTCCACTTAACTCCTAAGAAGAAGAAAAAAATTCAAATAAAAGTATCCTCCCCAAAAACAACGTATACCAAGAAGAGTCAGGGACACCGACAATTGCAGGACACAAGCCATTTCATCAACAGTGTGCAATTGTCTTCAGAAATCCAATATGGTCTTTAGAGGAACACTCCCTGCAAAACTGCCCAATGACTAATTCAGGGCCCGAGGGGGCGGTGCATGACACAGATTCCAGGAATCCCTGTGCCATTCTCTACCCTGTCAGCAGGGATGACAACTTAAGCTGGCCATACACAAAATATGAGTGTTGAGTTATCTCTCCTGGATAGGTGCTGTATAGATACTCAGGATAGGCCATCAACATCCGATTGGTAGGGACCCATCTCCCAGGACCCCCATCAGATATTGATGACTTATCCGGAGCATAGGCCATCTATTTCAAAATCTCCTTTAAATATAATTATAATAAGAATAGGAGCAGGCTACGCGTGACTCGCAACCTCTGGCTCATGATTTAATACTGCTCCTTCAGTGAGCAGGTTTGCTTTTTTTTATTCAGCATTTGAAGCAAAGAATAGGATTCAAAGAGGGGAGAAGATTCTGAGGGTCATTTATGACCAGATATACGCCACTTTTGTGGCGTATATCTGGCGCAGATTCTGTCACACGCCATGGTGCGGCAGCATCTGCGACTTCTTCCCTGCTCACGCCAGGTCTAAAAAAGTGGGCATGGCATGGACGGGGAAGGGCTGGCAGATCCATCTCATTCATCATTTTCTACGACTGGTCTAGGGGTAGAAAATGGTCTATATGTGAGACAGCAAGGAAGCTATATTAGGGCTCATGCACATGACCATTGTCGGTCCGTGCCCGTATTGAGGCCTGCAAACAGCGGGTCTGCAATATACGGGCACCGGCCGTTTATGCACCACATCACGGATGCAGACACATTCACTTGAATGGGTTCGCAATCTGGAAGGTGCGGCGCAGAATGGAGGCACGGTACCCCACGGAAGCCCTACAGAGTGCTTCCATGGTTCTCTGTCCGTGCCTCCACACCGCAAAAAAATACATGTTCTATTTTTTTGCGGTGCGGACGGATCATGGACCCATTTAAGTTGAATAGATCTGCATCGGTCTACGGCAGCCACACGGATGGTGCCCGTGCATTGGGGACCACAATTTGCGCGGCACACATGCATGAGCCCTTACATTTAGAAGCGGCGGTGGATCCGTCGAAGTTATGTCGAAGCCGGCGCATCTACATAACTTCGGCGATCCACCGCTAGCGCAGGGGCTTATAAATATGTCCCTCAGGCTTTTCTTTACATGAGATCTCAGTTTATGATCTGTTCCTCAAAGCATCAAAAAAATCTCAGCATAGAAACCCAGCCTGTCATTTCTATCGGCCTCACAAACCAACTAAACAAAAAGGTTATTTATTACAAGCTTTATTTCCATCACAACATCCCTTCATGAGCATCAGGTTCATGATCAGAGGACGTATAAGGCTGGGTTTATGTGTTCAGGTTTGCTGATGCAGTTTTAGAAGCCAAAAGCAGGTGTGGATACGGAGGCGCGATAGCGTCTATGCTTTATACCTTCTCTTTATGATCCACATAAAAAACTCAACGTGGAAACCCTGCCTTTCTGCCTGTAATTATAATAACCTGCACAATATTGTGAACACATTATCTATGGTGATCAATTAACAGAAATATCAAAAATAACACATTTTCATTCAGTAATTAAATATTTATTTCATATTATGCCCATAAAGTAACCAGCAATTAGCTTTCTAAGTATAGAAAGCAAGTACTCTACATGGGAGGGCTATAGGCTAGAGGTAAATCTTCTGTCTACCCATACAGAAGGTCTTGGGTTTAAATACCAATATTTATTTGTAAATTTGTTTCTTAGTTTATTTTTTTCCCCCATAATAAAAGTTGATAAAAATTAAAATCTAATGTGTATGGCAAAAGGACCTAAACCAAAAGAAAGGTTCTAAATGTGAGAAGAGTTAGATTGTGTGAGAAGGGAGGTGATGGGAGTCCACACAGTTTGCTTGTATCGGTGCCTGAGATTCCTGATGGCAGAAGTATGGGTCAGAGGACCAGGGCAGAAAAGTGCATTTCATTAATTTCCTATCTATTTAGTACAAAATTAAAAGGAATAAGTCAGCAGTTTTCACCATGCTAAACTGCTGACAGCAGGAGATAGAGGCTGGGAAGAGCAGGACAAATATACTTTTTGTAGAGCTTTTATCATCAGGAGTAGTAGGAATATGAACTTTTATTCTGACAGATTCCGCAACAAGCTGCTTTTCCTCTGTGCTGACCAATAGCAATATCATCCAACCAGGAGACCACTAAAGCTGTAACTCAGAGCAGAGGGGATGTAAGGCAGGTCAATACAGAGAGCACATCACAGTGAAAGTGCTCCCCCAGTGCACTTAAAGGGGTTGTCCCATCTGGACATTTATGGCATATCCACAGAATAGGACATAGGTGCAGGTCTCTCAGACCCAGCTGTCTCCTTATCACATGCTGCAGTGAAAAGAGAGCAGGCCATGCATGTGTGGCTCTCTCCATGCACTGCTATGAGACTTCCAAAAACCGGCAAATGCCCACCAATAGGTGCAGGTCTCCTTAAAGTGTGCTACAGTGAAGCAGGGCACTACTGGGTCTCATTCTTGAGACAGAAGCATGCCCCAGAGCTGGGATCTACTACTATTGGACATTTATTACGTGTTCTGTAGATATCCTGTGAGTCCTCAAAGAAGGACAGCCCAGAAGCAAACTAAAATCACCCAATACTGCATAGTATTGTATGGTGCCGATTTATTATTTTTTGGGTGGGGAAGATTACAGTACATTGTAGTATTATTAGGAGACTATGCTGCAGCATTATTTAACCTAAGGGATTTTTTTGGGGGGGATGCTGCATGTTATATGGGCACAGTAATGTGGTATTAAGTATGTAATATATGGCAGCATTATTGTATGGCATATCCATATGAAAAAACTGCCCGACGTGGAGGCTGTTCTACTTTGCTTATTACCTAAGGCCTCATTTTCTATAGAAAAATGCAGCTTAAAAAATATTCCTAGTTGCCAGTGGAAACAGCCATTATAATTGTTGACAGAGATGTCACTAACAGGTCAGTTGGGCTCCTATAATGTAGAGGGAAGTTAGAGTTTCCAATATGAGATTACGGTGAAGAGACTGCAGCCAATTCTCAGAAAAAAAAAAAAAAAAATCATCAGAACAAGACCCAGGAGAACAAGCAAAGAATGATGGGAGATTTCACCTCTGAATCCTGGAGAATTGTGAATGCAGCTATGAAGTATTATTCCTCATTCACACGTCAGTGTTCGGTCAGTGATTTCCACAAACACAGAACAGGAGCAGATCTTTCCCTTATATCTTATGTCTGTGGAGGCCCCAATCACTGATGGAAATCACTGACCGAACACTGATGTGTGAATGAGGCTTTATACAGGCTGTAACTCAGGTTCAGTAAAAGGCCTCATGCACACGACCATATGTATTTTGAGGTCCGCAAAAAAACGGATCCGCAAAAAGTACAGATGACGTCTGTGTGCATTCCGTATTTTGCAGAACGGAACAGCTGGCCCCTGATAGAACAGTCCTATCCTTGTCCATAATGCGACAGTAATAGGACTTGTTCTATTTTTTTGCAGAACGGAAATATGGAAACGGAATGCACACGGAGTACCTTCCGTTTTTTTTTTTTGCGGACCTATTGAAATGAATAGTTCCATATACGGTCTGCAAAACAAAACGGACACGGAAAAAAGATAAATTCGTGTGCATGAGCCCTAAGAAAAAGTAGTGAAACTTTCATATGTAAAGTTGGAACTAGTGTAAGTGCGGAAAACAAAACAAAATAAAAAATAAAAAATGTTGAACAAAACCAGTAAATTAAAGCCAAAGAACACAGGAAAAGGTTTGCAGTGAGGAAGTGTGTTCGCCGTCATGCAACTGACCCCATTAGTTTAGATTCAGAAATGCATAATACAGTTATGGCCTTACACACAGATTTGCAGAACTGACACATGATCACATCTTCCAATCACAGCATTGCCACAGAGGCGCAAACAGAGACTGGCGGGGGAGGGGGAAAGAAACCACAGGACCATCAGCGCTATTGTTTTGCTTCATTTCATGTCTCTGCAGACCAGTAGCTTGTAAGTAATAAAAAATATAGATTATCCTTGGAATTATAGACAATAAGGGCTGCGTTACACTGGCCGAGGGACGGCCAGATCATTGCTAACAGGCGTTTGTAGGAACACTTGTTAGCGATGACCGGCCAACATAAAGGTGTCGCCGATTACCCAGTGAACTATCAAATGCACATTCATGGGGTAATCGCATGTTTTATGCATTCACAAAAAAATCATCATTTGCCGGTAGCAGATCACTTCCTTCCCGACAATCGTCAGCCTTATCTGCCAGTCGTTAGGCTCATGCCCATGAGTGTACTGGCTCAGTGCCCGTATCACGGCCTGTAAACGGCCATTCTGCAATATACGGGCACTGTCCGGGTGCACTCTGTGGTGCTGATGTGGACCCGTTGACTTGAATGAGTCTGCAATCCGCAACCTACGACCACATGACTGAAGATAGGACTTCACCCATCTTTTGCAGAGCGGAGGCACGGATCGAAATGCCCACGGAAGCACTATGAAGTGCCTCCGTGGGCTTCCCATCTGTGCCTCTGCAATGCAAAAAGATAGAACACGTTCTGTCTTTGGCCGTATGTTGAGGATCGCAGAGCCATTCAAGTCAATGGGTCCACATCAGCAAAGTGGCCAGTGCCCATGTATTGCGAACCGCAATTTGCGGTCCCAGCACGAGAACGGGGCCCTTACCCTCGTGGGCACGAGTCCTTATAAAGCCCTAAGACAGTCCTATTTTGTTAGACGGGTCACCTTGATCTAATCATAAAGTATCCACCACCTGGGACCATAAGCGATCAACTGTAATCTGTGAGGACTCTACAGAAATTGTTCAATTTGTCTGGAGTGCCACCAAAGAGGTAAGTAAGCATTAGCGTGGATTCATAGAAAGAATATAGATTTTTCATGAACCCATATACTACTTGCTCTGCTCTCCAAAGAAAGCCAAGTTGAGTGAATCAGAGAAGAAGGTGCTCAGTGAGATCAGCCAAGAGCTTTTACTACTTCATTTTAGCAATTTTAGTCTCAGTGCCTGGACCACCACCAGTTAAAACTTCCGACATGCCAGAATTTTTTTTAAAAATTTTAGGTTCTGTTTAAGTTAGAATTCCTTAATAAAGTGCCCGAAAATGTTTACCATCACCTGCATTCTATATCATGGAGCAGCCCACGTTTCAACACAAACCCTGGTAAGAAGATTATAATAGTGCCATTTTGTCTGCAAGGATTTATCCTCGTCATAGAGTTTATCTGGGTCTATGTTTATGGGGTCTATGTTTTTAGGGAGCTCCACGCTCTTCACTGCTTCTTTTCTTTCGACCATAGCCGTGCGGACAAGAATAGGACAGGTTATATTTTTTTGTCGGACCACGGAATGGAGCAACGGATGCGGACAGCACACAGAGTGCTATCCGCATCTTTTGCGGCCCCATTGAAGTGAAAGGGTCCGCATCCGAGTCGCCAAAACTGCGGCCGTGTGCATAAGGCCATAAAGTGATATTACATCATGAAAGTCGGGAGATTTCCTCATCTCAAACAATTTATTGACACAAAACCCGACCCCAGTGCTGGGTAAATATCCACAGCACTCTTCATGGTTTATTCCAGGATTTTGATCAGATAGGCCATCAATATCTGTTCAGCAGGTGTTCAACATCCTGCACCCATGCTGCTGATCAGCTGTCCTAGAAGTCAGAGCTGGAATCACACAGCTGGTAACCGCTGCACTGCTCCCATTGAAGGTAATGGGAGCAGCACTGTAGTTAGCAGTTATGTCCAATATGGAGCGGTGTAATTCTGGCGTCAGAGCTACTCTGAAACAGGCCTCATACACATGTCCGTGACGTTTTTTGTGGTCCGCAAATTTTGCGGAACAGAACGGGCGCTGGCAATATAAATGCCTATCCTTGTCCACAAAGCGTGGACAAGAATAGGCATTTATATTGCCAGTGCTGTCCGCATCTTTTGCGGCCCCATTGAAGTGAATAGGTCCGCATCCGAGCCGCCAAAACAACGGTCGTGTGAATGAGGCCACAACAGAATGCCATGGGTACAGGACATAAATTGCTGGACTATAATTGACATGTTGGGGATTTGGAAAATCCGCACAGAGAAAAATCTGCAAAGTGTACACGAGACTTGTGTAATCTCATACACTTTGCTGGTACTGTACTGTGCGGAGGTTTTTCCACACAAAAAAACGTGGCCTGTGTGTGCGCATGTGGCCTTAGGGTGCATTCATCATTTTTATTCACCTTAGGGCATGTTCACACAACCATGCCATGTTTTGCGGTCGGCAATTTGCGGAATGGAACAGATAGCCCTTTATACAAATGCCTATTCTTGTCTGCAAAATAAGAATAGGACAGGACTCATAACTTTAGCCGGGCCACGGATCGGAGTGCTGTCCGCATCTTTTGCAGCCCTATAGAAGTTAACGGGTCCGCATCTGAGCCGCCAAAACTGCGGCTCGGATGCGGACCAAAACCACGGTCGTGTGAACGAGCCCTTAATGAGACTTGCAGAAATCCATGTGTTTGCTGCCCCATTCAAATGAGCGGAACTAATTTTTAGTCATGGAAATTTCTGCAACAAATTCTGCACCAGGTGCAGGCCCCTTTAAGCCCAGTTAAAGCATAATATACTGGTGAGCGCATATTTGTGCCTGTGTTATAGCAAGAGTGTCAAAATAAACTTTTAAAGGGGTATTTCAGTTAGAGAACGTTATCCCCTCTTTACAGGATAGGGGATAAATGATTAGATCTGTGGAGCCCCCCTTAAATGGACTTGCGCGCTGCCGCTCAGTTAATTTCTATGCGAGCTAGCCAAGCGCTGTACTCCGCTATCTAAGGTGCTCCCATAGAAATGAATGAAGCTGTGGTGCACATTTCCAACCGCTCACTCTGTCCATTTCAGGGGGCCTCTATGGGGCTCTATGGAACCCCACTCTCCCCACTGATCTAATGGTTAGATCGACATGATAGAAGATAACTTTCTGTAACCCCTTTAATGTATCATGACTGTTTCATATGTAAAAAGTACTAAAAAAAATAAAATAAAACACAAGATAAAAACCACTACATGAGCAGAAACACACTGAATCATCCAGTAAGAGCACAGACGTGTTTACATTACTGCACAGGAAGTGTCGGTAGAGTTAATCCTGGCTCGTCAGTTCAAGAAAAACACCCTGACACTGACTACACGCCCTTCTAACTGAACACCCATTACCTGTAAAACCAATGCTGCAAATAAAATTTACTATGAAAACAAATAAAAAATAAAGTCTAAACAATTGCAAAGAAACAGATTGAGTTAATAAAAATAAAATAAATACATATTTATATATTTTTTGCAAACATCCAGTTATTACTCGCTTCTGTAGATCAATGGATTGCGGAGAAGCCGTAAATAGAATTGCTATATAAAGCTTTCAATGTTCCAGGAAGTCTATTAGATAGCTAGGACTTAAAGGAGTATTCCCATCACATACAATTTTATTATTATTATTTATTATTAAAGCCCCATTCATTCCATAGCGCTGTACATATGATAAGCGGTGCACATACATAACAGACAATTGTACTAATCATAAACAAGATGAGTTACAAACTGGTACAGAAGGAGAGAGGGCCCTGCCCGTGAGGGCTTACAATCTACATGCACTGGGGGCATATCGCTAGGATATGCCCCCGTTGTCTAATAGGTGCGAGTCCCACCTCTGGGACCCGCACCTAGAAGGAGAACGGAGCCGGGGAGAGCTGTGGCTGGATGACCCCGGATTTCCCGGGGTCCATCCACCACCAAGCGCTGCTCCCATAGAAGTGAATGGGAGCGCAACGCGCATGCGCGGCACCTGTTCCAATTAATTTCTATGGGGCAGACTGAAATAGCCGTGCTCGGCCCCATAGTAATGAATGGAGGGCGGCTGCGCATGCGCAGTGCGCCCTCCGTTCATTTTCCAGCTGCATTCTCATTGTAGGCGATAGTCCCACCGCTATCAGACAAAGGGTGAATATCCTAGCGATATGCCCCCATTGTGTGCGATGGTAAAACCCCTTTAAGATCCTACATAAAGTTGACTGTCTCAGGCTGTATTTATCCGCTATAGGATTTTTTTCAGTTTGCCTTCTGAGGGCTAAAATAGCTTTTTTCCTAAATGCACTTAGAGGGGATTGGATAGTATAGACAACTCCTTGAAATGCCCTTATAGGGAATAGTGCGGTATAGACATACTGATAGGGAACTTAGTTTGTGAGTAGAGATGAGCGAAGTTCTTAAAAATTCAATTCGGCTGCTTCACCAAATTTTACAAAAAAATAAACATTTGTGACGAATAACTTTGTCACGAAGCGCATTTCTTTGTAAGTAGTGGGTGCAATAACAGAAAAAATTGCGACTGCGCCGCCCCCCCCCCGTCATTGCACCACTCAGAGGCCTGCGATCATGCATGACTGCGGCGTCTGATAGTAAGAATGCAGTGAAAAAATTTCAGAAAAAAAAAAAAAAGATTAAATCATACTTACGGACTCCATTTATTCGGCCACCATCTTGCTTGAAGATCTGGCTGGAAATCTCGCACGGCCCGAGATGACGTCACCACGCCACGTGATTTCGGATGAGAAATTTTTTCGTTTTTTTTTTTTTACACTATTTCAGATTAAATCGATTCACTACAACAAAGCAAGAGCAAATTCGGCTTTGTGGTGAATCAAATTCCCCTTCGACGGATTCGACTCGCTCAACACTAATTGTGAGCCCCATTGGGGACAGCTTGATGATCATGTCTGTAAAGCCCTGGGGAATACAATACGATACATTTTATTGATCCCGGGGGAAATTTCAGCGCTATAAGAATATGTCAGCGCCATATAAGAGCTTTAAATAAAGACTAGAGAGGATCTTCCTAAAGCAGGACCCCCTCCCACCCAAACATGTCAGATAGTGTTGAGCGAACTTGTGTTTTAAGTTCGGCGTTTAAAGTTCGGGTTATCGAAGAATCGAGTTATGGATTCCGCTACCATGGACCATAACGGAATTTAGAATCCATAACGGGATACTTCGATAACCCAAACCCGAACTTTAGACGCCGAACATAAAACACAAGTTCGCTCAACACCAGTTATGGATAGTGTTGAGCGAACTTGTTCAAGTTCGGCGTCTAAAGTTCGGTTCATCGAAGAATCGCGTTTTGGATTCTAAATTCTGTTATGGTCCGTGGTAGCGGAATCCATAACGCGATTCTTCGATAACCCGAACTTTAGACGCCGAACTTAAAACACAGTTATGGATAGTGTTCGCTCAACACCAGTTATGGATAGTGTTGAGCGAACTTGTTCAAGTTCGGCGTCTAAAGTTCGGTTCATCGAAGAATCGCGTTATGGATTCTAAATTCTGTTATGGTCCAAGGTAGCGAAATCCATAACGGGATTCTTCGATAACCCGAACTTTAGACGCCGAACATAAACACTGGTTCGCTCAACACCAATGTCAGACACTGCTTTTGATTCCTCATGGGCCCCTTTTGACGTCAGAAAGCGCCCATTTAAAGTCTGATGTGCAACTGAACGCACTATTGTTTCGCTCGGCCATTTCAGGCCACGAGAGAGGCTGCCTACTGTGTTTCTAATGCGACGACTGACAAAAGAGATTTAGAATATTATTTGCTCCATTTGTTACAACTTCATCTTACATATCTCCAGTGCAGAGACATGGTCCCTGCATTTATCCATATGCATGACAACCACTCCGATCACTGTACTGTAGGTTCAAAGGGGGGGGGGTCAACACTGCCACATAGCACAAAGGCAGCAACATCAGGATCCATTCGGTTAATGAGAGTACTAAATCTATCAAATGAGGTCTGGCCAGTTGAATGCACAAATGCAGCTTTATAATCACCTACAAGACCGCAACACCAGCAAAAACAGCACAAACGTGACTGCGGACTAGAGAAACACAATACAACAGAGTGGACGATGAAGGAAGCAGCCCATGCACAAAGGGCTAGACAGGGAGACCAGGAAACAGGTGGCAGCAGCTCAGGGGACAGGTAGCTGCCTGCAAAAGTTTGGACACCCTGCTCTGCAATATATAAGCACCTGCTGGGTAACAATCAAAGGGGCCTGGGACTTACCTGCTCTTGCTGGAGGGAGTCAGGCTGCAGCGGGGAAGAAGGAATCCAGGTGTCTGTGTCCACAATGCAGAAAAGAGAGAGTGACAGTGAGAGATCAGAAACTTTCCCAGGAACAGCTGCAGCAAGGTCTCAGGGAGAGGCAGGCAACTCTTAAAGGGACCTCGCCCCAATTTCTCTCAACAAAGAACTGCAACAGTGTCCTATTACATGCTACAAAGACTAAAGGCTCGTGCACATTAACGTATTTTTTTCCCGTTTCCGTGCAATATTTATTTATTTTTTATTGGGGACTTTAATGGGTCCCCAATAAAAAAAAACATAATGTACTCCATGTGCATTCTGGTTCTGTATGTCCACATGGCCATTCGCAAAAAGTAGTACAACATGTCCTATTATGGTCCATATTACGGACAAGGATGGGACAGTTTTATTATGGGCCGGACGTTCCCTTCCGGTATCTGTGTTTTGCGGATCTACAATTTGCGGACCGCAAAAAAAGGCAACAATAAAAACAAAATCAGGTGCACTAAAAAGCATTTTAGGAACAGGGCGAATAGTTGTCATCACTATACAGGAAAATATTTGCAGAAAGTGCTTAGCTGGTTATGGTTTTGGCTTCTTTGTAGGTTAACCACTTCACATCCGGGCCATTTTCCTCTTCCTGACCAGACCTAATTTTGCAAATCTGACATGTGTCACTTTATGGCCTCGTTCACACTTCAGTGTTTGGTCAGTGATTTCCATCAGTGATTTGTGAGCCAAAACCAGAAATGGAGCCTCCACAGACATGAGGTAGAAGGGAAAGATCTGCTCCTGTTCTGTGTTTAGAGTTGCACCTGGTTTTAGCTCACAAATCACTGATGGAAATCACTGACCCAACACTGAAGTGTGAACAAGGCCTTTGTGGTAATAACTTTGGAACGCTTTTACCTATCCAAGCCATCCTTAGATTGTTTTCTCATGACACATTGTACTTCATGACAGTCATAAATTTCAGTCAATATAGTTCACCTTTATTTCTAAAATAATCAAAAATTTTGGAAAATTTGAAATTTTCTAAATTTAAATTTCTCTGCTTTTAAAACAGAAAGTGATACCTCATAAAATAATTATTACTTAACATTCCCCATGTGCCATTATGTTAGCATCATTTTGGAAATATAATTAATTTTTTTTAGGATATCAGAAGGCTTAGAAGAAGTTTAGAAGCAATTCATAAAATTTTTAAGAAAATTTCCAAAACCCACTTTTTATGGACCAGGTTCAGGTCTAAAGTCACTTTGTAGAAACCCCCCATAAATGACCCCATAGTGTCTCCATAGTCTGAGAGCCATAGCTTTTTTATTCTTTGACCGATTGCCTTAGTTAGGGTCTCATTTTTTGCAGGATGAGGTGACGGTTTGATCGCTACTATTTTGGAGGGTATACGCCTTTTTGATCGCTTGGTGTTGCACTTTATGTGATGTTTGGCGCTCTCATATATATTTTTTTTACATAGCAGCCCCAGTTACAGGGGAAATACACCCCCCAGAGAGGCTGTACAGCGGTATACTGTACTGTACAGCCTCAGTGCAGGGCTGATCAAGGTCTGTAGAAGACCTGTCAGCTCCTGAACTCTTCCGCTACCGGCGGTCACATAACCACCGGGCCGGGACAGGAAGCGCATAGCGCTTCCTGCTCTGTATACACAGCGCTCGGTCAATCTAGAAGGCAGAGACACCTGGGCACTGTCCCTGCCTTCTCTCTGGGTTGCCCTGCTGTCACTGACAGCCGGCCCCCCACTCGGCAGCTGCACGATTAGCATGCAGCTGCCATCCAGAAGGTCCATTCAGAGATAAACATCCACCCATAGGACGTTTATAGCCAACGGGCGGATGTGAAGTGGTTAAAGTGATCACTGCCTGGATTTAAAAGTGACATTTGTAAAGTGATAAAAAAAAGAGGACAAATAATTGCATTTGTAAGTAATTTAGATAAATAGGATAAACAAAAGTAAAGGGGTATTCCCATCTTCAAAGATGTCTATCTCACTAATGTAACACACTTCCCTCTTCAAAATGGGAGCTAACGGTGCGATCTGCGGCATCCCGGATTTGGCAGGCTGTTCTGGCCAATAAAAGCCGACTGAAGTTCTCTGGATCTGCCATGGCCAGATAGTGCTGCACACCACTGGACCCCAGAGACTATAATGGGATATGGCCGCTTTCCGGGATGAATTCCAAAACCGCTGCATGCAAAGTTTTTTTGTCCGGGTTAAAACCAGCACATTTTTTTTTACACATTTTCGCACTTTTGTTTTGGTGTGCTTTTGCAGAAAAACACTCGGCCCCTTTCACACGAGCGGGTTTTCCGTGCGGGTGCAATGAGTTACATGAACGCACAGCACCCGCACTGAATCCTGAGCCATTCATTTCAATGGGTCTGTGTATATGAGCATTTTTATTTTCACGCATCAGTTCTGTGTTGCGTGAAAACGCATCATGTTCTATATTCTGCGTTTTTCACGCAGCCCTGGCCCCATAGAAGTGAATGGGGCTTCAGTGAAAAACGGAAGCAAGTGCGGATGCAATGCGTTTTTCACTGATGGTTGCTAGGAGATGTTGTTTGTAAACCTTCAGTTTTTTATCACGTGCATGAAAAACGCATCAAAACGCATTGCACCCGTGCGGGAAAAACTGAGCAACTGAACGCAATCGCAGACAAAACTGACTGAACTTGCTTGCAAAATAGTGCGACTTTCACTGAACGCACCCTGAACGAATCCGGAGCCAATCCGTCACGCTCGTGTGAAAGAGGCCTTAGTTGAAAATCTGAGGGAAATATGAAATGTGGGACACACGTGGATTTTTTTGCTACTGTAATTTTTTTTCAATTAAGGTTTTTTCATCATTGCCCCTTGGAAATAATTATTTCCACACAGTTCCCTGAAAAATAACTGTACCCAGCAAGTAGCGCCCCTGATATTGATAGTGCTGTAAACATAGTGTCCCCCAAAATGAATTGTGCTAAGCTGGTACTGTGCCAGGTGGCCCCCACAGTAATAGTGCTTCCAAAAGTCCCACCAATAGTTAAAATTCTCTGCCAGAGGGCACTTAGTGTTAACAGTGTCCCCAGTATTAATAATGTCCCCCATTGTGTCTCAGAAGTAATAATAACTATAGTGCCCATAGTAGTAATCATGTTTCCTAGTAGTAATAAAGTCCACCATAATGCTCCCAGTAGTAATAATTCCCTTTTTTAATGTTCGGCAGTAGATAAATGTGTGCCAATACAAAAAATACCCCCTTATAATGTGTGCTAGTACAAAAAATACTACAATGTAATGTAAAATGCCCCTATAATGTGTGCCAGCAGGAAAATATCCCTTATAATATGTGCCATTAGAAAAAAAATACCCCCTTGTAATGTGTGCCAGTGAAAAAATACCCACTTATTTGTGCCAGTACAAAAATGCCCCCTTATAACGTGTGCCAGTACAAAAATGAACCCTTATAATGTGTGCCAGTACAAAAATACCCCCTTTAGTGCCCCCAGTAGAACCAATGTCTCCATAGTGCTCCCCACACTTTATAATGTGTGCCAACGGGCTTCTTCTGGTCTGCTTCCTGAGCTGTATGTTGCCCAGCTCAACCGGCACAATGATGACATCATCGTGCCACCTGTGCCGGCCTCTGATAGGCTATAGGCACTAGGCCTGAATCCTATCAGAGGGAACGTTGAGACAGGGAGATATCGCTCCTGTGCCCCGTCCTGTGGACCTGGTGCTACCTTCTACAAGTCTCTATGAGAAGATTGGTGAAATCAGAGGGTCACTTTAAAAAGAGTGGGCCAGATTTACAAGTATACATGGCATAGAATTAGACAGCTTGTCCAGACCAGCACCAGATTTATCACAGTGGCTTAAGCTGGTGCAGGGATAGACACTGGGTAAGTTGAGAGGAGGCCGCAGTGCTTTGGTGGGCACCATGGCCTTTTGAAACAGCTGATCGCCAGAAATGCGCAAATTCGGACCCCCATCAATCGCAAACTGATGACCTATCCAGAGATAGGTCATCAGTAACAAATACTTGGAAAACCCCTTTAAGTCACACCCCTTTTTGTCACAGAAACTTTCGCCTCAAAATTTAGGTGCACTCACGTTAGTAAATGTGGGCCAGTGTGTGAAATGCAGGGGGTATCACACCAGAGCATCAGAGGTGATATGTAGACACATGTACATCTCCATTTAATCTGTCTAATAATTTACTAGCCCACCTTATTAGTCCGGCTAATGGATGCTTCATCTCCTGGTTACAGATAATTCTGCACTTAGATACTAATGAAATGATGGAAGTATGGATGCTAATGAGACATGAAGGTGCAGGTGCTGCTCGTCATTGCTGCTCTGGGTTTTCTTCTTGTTTCATTAATTTGTCTACGGGCAGAAATAAGTACATTCCTTGATGACATCAGAGCGAAATCCGCATTCCTGCCAGTACACAAATCAGACTTCCCTCTCGTCGTCTGTTATCATGGTTTCCGGGGGACTTTGGTTATCATACACATGATGCAGCTGTGGTGATTTCAATCAATGTTCTTTGCAAAAAAGTTTGAGCTGTCACTTTTTGAAAAAGTGAAATAGCATGGAGACTAAAGTTCCTCTCTGCTGTCTCTGGAGATCAGTGATATCTTAATGGAGTGTTCCTTTAATTAAGTATGTCTCCTGGACATTAGCAGATTAGAGTTGGCCATAGACATTTGCGCTCTATCAGTTCTGACTGCCCCATTAACTTGCATGCTTGCCTTGGATAAATAGCCAGAACGACTGGTTTGTGACACATATGTGCAGGGACCTGGGGGGGGGGGGGGGGGTAGAAGAAGGGGAGTGGTAGGTGTGACATTGAGAGGAGTGATGGTGGTCCACGGTAACTGTCCACTCCAACACACTCTGGGACCATGCAGTGATTGGAGCGCGCACCCGTTCTTCTCTCATGGCACACCCTGGGCCCCTTGGGGGGTTCCTGCCTTATGGTAGTTGGGTGCCCTTGATGGTGAACAGTTGGCAGGGTGCAAGGCAGGAGGGCAGATGTAGGGGCCAGCAGATAGATGGTGAAGTCAATGACCAGACCCGTTTGGTTGCAATAACTACAGTCTCTTTTTCATGAATAGATAATGGGAGTAGTTCATACAGCAGCAAAGGAATGTTACATGGTAAGCTTCACCCAATAGTTGTGTATAGGCAGTAGCAATGATTGTGGTAATCCTCCCTGTGTCTCACACTAAACACACTTTGCTATCCTTCTAAATAACCACAGGTGTTCAATTTCGTTCTCATTAACTCTTTCTGCGGCTCCCAGTTACAGGGTACAGATCTTAGATTTGGATGACCAATCCGTCTGAAAGTGTGGTGGGCGCCGAAGCAATATACCCTTTTCACAAGCAGTAAAGTCCTATTGTCATAAACGTGTGGTACCTTTCTATCTGAATTCAGCATGGCATTGATGGTTCTAGACCAGGCATGCTCAACCTGCGGCCCTCCAGCTGTTGTAAAACTACAACTCCCACAATGCCCTGCTGTAGACTGATAGCTGTAGGCTGTTCGGGCATGTTGGGAGTTGTAGTTTTGCAACAGCTGGAGGGCCGCAGGTTGAGCATGCCTGTTCTAGACCTTCTGTAAATGTCAGTTTTTTTTTCTTCAGAGGTGGTCTCTCAGTTAGGCCTCTTTTACACGGACGTCGCGTGTGAGGGCCGGATAGCATGCGGGTGCGTTGCGGGAAAATGCGCGATTTTTCGACGAGAGTGCAAAGCGTTTTAATGCGTTTTGCACTCGCGTGAGAAAAATCGGCATGTTTGATACCCAAACCCGAACTTCTTCACTGGGTTTGGGATCAGTGTTGTGCAGATTTTATTATTTTCCCTTATAACATGGTTATAAGGGAAAATAATAGCATTTTTAATACAGAATGCTTAGTAAAATAGTAATAGAGGGGTTAAAAAATTAAATAAAAATATTAAACTCACCTCATCCACTTGTTCGCACAGCCCGGATTGTCTTCTTTCTTCTTCTTTGAGAACCTGGGAGAAAAGGACCTTTGGTGACGTCACTGCGCTCATCACATGTGGTGGACCATGTGTTGGACCATGTGATGAGCGCAGTGACGTCATCAAAGGTCCTTTTCCTCCCAGGTCCTCAAAGGAGAAGAAAGAAGACGAGCCGGGGCGTCGCGAACAAGTGGATTAGGTGAGTTTAATATTTTTTTTATTTTTTTTAACCCCTCCTTCACTATTTTACTAAGCGGGATTTACTATTTACTAAGAGGGATATAGGAGGAGCTGGTTTTGCTTTTGATCTTTCCAAAAAATTTAAATACCGGATCCGTTATTCCAGATGATACTGGATTAGATGGATCGGGTATTTCCCCAGATCCGTCTAACGGATCTGGAAAAAAAGGATATCAGTTTGCATACTGTTTGCCGGATCAATGGAACTGCCTGCTGGATTCTAACAACGCTAGTGTGAAAGTAGCCTAAGTTGTACTCTGGCAGCTTTTTAGTCTCAGGAATGGTGTTAACTGGATGAGGCTTCTCTTTGTGCCTATTTACCAGGAGCTCACACATGCAAGTCTTGCCTCTAATTTTACTATACTAAGGCTGGGTTCACACGGGCGTGTCCGGATTAGTTCCGGATGCGTCCCGGTGTATTGCGGCAAACCCGGACGATTAGGTACGAAATTGCAGTCAGTTTTGACTGCGATTGCGTTCCGATGTTCAGTTTTTATCGCGCGGGTGCCATGTGTTTTGCACGCGCGTGATAAAAAACCGACTGTGGTACCCAGACCCGAACTTCTTCACAGAAGTTCAGGTTTGGGTTCGGTGTTCTGTAGATTGTATTATTTCCCCTTATAACATGGTTATAAGGGAAAATAATAGCATTCTGAATACAGAATGCTTAGTAGGGGGTCAATTGAGGGTTAAAAAATAAAAAAAATAAAAAATTTACCTTCTCCTCTTGATCGCGTAGTTCCCGGTCTCTTCTTTAATGATGAACTACCGGCTAAAGGACCTGTGGTGACGTCAGATCACATGCTCCAATCACATGGTCCATCACCACGGTGCATGTGATCGTTTTTTTTACGGACCGTATGTGGAACCATTTATTTCAATGGGTCCGCAAAAAAAAAACCAGAAGGTACTCATTGTGCATTCCGTTTCCGTATGTCCCTATTTCCATTCCGCAAAAAAAATAGAACATGTCCTATTATTGTCCGCATTACGGACAAGGATAGTACTGTTCTATTAGGGTTCCGTTCCGCAAAATACTGAATGCACATGGACATCATCCGTATTTTTTGCGGATCTGTTTTTTGCTGACCGCAAAATACATATGGTCGTGTGCATGAGCCCGAAGATTCATACTAGCCAGGAGGAGGGACCAGCCCATCAGCTGGGATACTAAGGTAAGACTGGCAGTTTTAACTGTTTGCTGTCCTTACACAACCATGTGGGATGCACAGTGCATGAAGAAATGATTGCTCTTAACATTAACCCCTCCTGCGTACTGTATCTGGGCAAAAGATCTAATGATCACATTGCTCCATCAGTGCCTATTATATAGTTTGTAAAATATAAAAACCGGATATATTCTGACAAACCAGTAACAGTCCTCGCATTATCACACATGGGGTTGACATGACAATGGATAATTTCTCCTGCTGGAGGGTTGATGACTTGACATTTATTTCAATGAACATCTCCATGGGGAGTAGAGAACAGGACTCTGTAGGTGGGAAATCTCAGATGAAAGAAGACCAAGATGCAGAGATTACCGTGAGCTCAGCCGTCCTGCAATAGGCTATTTTAAGGAGTGGATACCTTGTTATGCTAATCCCCTGAGCCTTCACTGACATTATTACTATACCAATTAAAAGTGAAGTCACTGGAAAGTGATTCTCATTTACATTATGGGAGAAAACAGCTGTCAGTAAATGATCATTTATTTAGTACTTATTGTGGCAGCCATTATGGGTTTTTTAAGCTTTAAAAATATATTGTTTTCTACTCCTGGATGTGAAAAAATACAAAACCAGAGCATCTAATCAGAGTGCCAGCAGCATAAATAGTCTTTGCAAGAAGTTAAATTTAGGGAGTGGTAAAAAATGTAAAAAAATGCCATTTTCTGTATGTCAGAAAGGCGCCTGGCTCACGTGTTACTTGATCTTCAGGTCTGCTTGGGTAACAAGGTTTGACTGCTATAGATATTTTCCACTTTCTCAGGTTGACCTTGGCCCGTGGCTTCTGTTTATATAGTAGATATGTTGCTATTTAAAAAAGGGCCAGGGTTAGGGTCCATTCACACGTCTGCAACTTGGGTCCGGATCCGTTCCACAATTTTGCGGAACGGGTGCGGACCCATTCCTTTTCAATGGGGCCGGAGCGGATGCGGACAGCACACTATGTGCTGTCCGCATCCGCATGTCCGGATCCGCAATTCCGTTCCCGAAAAAAATAGAACATGTCCTATTCTTGTCCGCAACTGCGGACAAGAAAAGGCATTTTCTATTATAGTGCCGGCGATGTGCGGTCCGCAAAATTGCCAGTGTCCGTGTTTTGCAGATCTGCAATTTGCGGACCACAAAACACCTACGGACGTCTGAATGTACCCTTAAAATGAAAAAAATAATAACTCCTCATCCACAATTTTACCCTTTTTTGGCCTTTTTTTTTACCCAGTATACATGTTTTAATGGGTGTTAGGCCTCATGCACACGACAGTTTTTTTTCACGGTCCGCAAAAACGGGGTCCGTGGGTCCGTGATCCGTGACCGTTTTTTCGTCCGTGGGTCTTCCTTGATTTTTGGAGGATCCACGGACATGAAAAAAAAGTCGTTTTGGTGTCCGCCTGGCCGTGCGGAGCCAAACGGATCCGTCCTGAATTACAATGCAAGTCAATGGGGACGGATCCGTTTGATGTTGACACAATATGGTGCCATTTCAAACGGATCCGTCCCCATTGACTTTAAATGTAAAGTCTGGAGTTCTTTTATACCATCGGATTGGAGTTTTCTCCAATCCGATGGTATATTTTAACTTGAAGCGTCCCCATCACCATGGGAACGCCTCTATGTTAGAATATACTGTCGGATATGAGCTACTTCGTGAACCTCAGATCCGACAGTATATTCTAATACAGAGGCGTTCCCATGGTGATGGGGACGCTTCAGGTTAGAATACACTACAAACTTTGTACAAGACTGCCCCCTGCTGCCTGGCAGCACCCGATCTCTTACAGGGGGATATGATAGCACAATTAACCCCTTCAGGTGCGGCACCTAAAGGGGTTAATTGTACTATCATATTCCCCTGTAAGAGATCAGGGCTGCCAGGCAGCAGGGGGCAGCCCCCCCCCCCTCCCCAGTTTGAATATCGTTGGTGGCACAGTGTGCCCCCACCATCGCCCCCCCTCCCTCCCTCTATTGTATTAAATCGTTGGTGGCACAGTGTGCCAACCACCATCGGCCCCCCTCCCTCCCTCTATTGTATTAAATCGTTGGTGGCACAGTGTGCCAACCACCATCGCCCCCCCTCCCTCTATAGCAGTAACATTGGTGGCAGTGTGCGGTCTCCCATTCCCCCCCCTTCCCCCATCATTGGTGGCAGCGGAGTACAACAGTAGAAGATTCATACTTACCTGCTTGCTGCTGCGATGTCTGTGTCCGGCCGGGAGCTCCTCCTACTGGTAAGTGAAAGGTCTGTGCGGCGCATTGCTAAAGAACTGTCACTTACCAGTAGGAGGAGCTCCCGGCCGTTCACAGACATCGCAGCAGCAAGCAGGTAACTATGAATCTTCTACTGTTGTACTATTGCTAAGTAACCATGGCAACCAGGGCTGCAGTAGCTTCCTGGTTGCCATGGTTACCGATCGGAGCCCCAGCGATTAAACTGGGACTCCGATCGGAACTCCGCTGCCACCAATGATGGGGGGGGGGGGGGAATGGGAGACCGCACACTGCCACCAATGTTACTGCTATAGGGAGGGGGGGGGGGCGATGGTGGTTGGCACACTGTGCCACCAACGATTTAATACAATAGAGGGAGGGAGGGGGGCCGATGGTGGTTGGCACACTGTGCCACCAACGATTTAATACAATAGAGGGAGGGAGGGGGGGGCGATGGGGGGTGCACACTGTGCCACCAACGATATTCAAACTGGGGAGGGGGGGGGGTCTGCCCCCTGCTGCCTGGCAGCCCTGATCTCTTACAGGGGAATATGATAGTACAATTAACCCCTTTCGGTGCCACACCTGAAGGGGTTAATTGTGCTATCATATCCCCCTGTAAGAGATCGGGTGCTGCCAGGCAGCAGGGGGCAGTCTTGTACAAAGTTTGCAGTGTATTCTAACTAGAAGCATCCCCATCACCATGGGAACGCTTCTGTGTTAGAATATACTGTCGGAAATGAGTTTTCACGAAGTGAAAACTTAGATCAGAAAAAGCTTTTATGCAGACGGATCTTCGGATCCGTCTGTATGAAAGCAACCTACGGCCACGGATCACGGACACGGATGCCAATCTTGTGTGCATCCGTGTTCTTTCACGGACCCATTGACTTGAATGGGTCCGTGAACCGTTGTCCGTCAAAAAAATAGGACAGGTTATATTTTTTTGACGACGGACAGGATACACGGATCACGGCCTCGGCTGAAAAACGGTGCATTTTCCGATTTTTCCACGGACCCATTGAAAGTCAATGGGTCCGCGAAAAAAAACGGAAAACGGCACAACGGCCACGGATGCACACAACGGTCGTGTGCATGAGGCCTTAGACTGGTGAACTCCTGTCTTAATGGCCATTAAAAAACAGGCTCATTTATTTCAGTAGGGAAATGGCCAAAAATAGGACATGTCCTATATTTTGATGGCCGCTATTTACTGGCCATTAAAAAAAACGCCAGTGTGAATAACCCCATAGACTTCAGCCAGCTTTGAAAACGGCCATTACAATAATGGTCTTCATACGGCCATTTTTCACTGTTGTGTGAATGTAAAGCAATCACAGAATAAATCGATGCATCCTGCATGGTAGAGCAAAAACGCAGGTGCACAGTCACAATTGAAGGGACAGTCAGGCATAATAGCCAGGGGCGGATTAAGTGCATGATAGGCCCGGGGCTGTCTACCCAATTCGCCCCCCCTCCATTTTAGTTTTAGTTTTTTTTCTGTATGAAGAGGCTGCGGTGCTTTGTGAGCGCCACAGTCTCTTCCTAGGCCATATGACATCGTTCACGTGGTCGAGGTGCAGCTCTGTCTCATCCGAGTGATTGCGGCTGAGCTGTAATACCGAGCGCAGGGCTATCACATGGACAGCGCTGTGCTTGGTAAGGAGCAAAGAGGCTGCGGCGCTCACTGGGACATCGCGGTCTCCTCAAACAGCTGATTGGCGGGGGAGGGGGGGGGGGGGTGCCAGGAGTCTGACCCCCATCATCTCATAACTCTCTGAGTACAGATTTCATAGATGTTACCTGCAGTCCTATGTAACACCCCACATAACACAGTGAACTATTGTGTTATGTGGGGTGTTATATAGGACTGCAGGGAACATCTACTACATTATCTGTACACAGAAAGTTATCACTGTTATCTGGGCTGTTACATAGGACTGCAGGTGACAAATTACAATTTTAGTTGCCAGATTTAAAATACATACGAGTATGATAAAAAAAGACTTGGAGGAGAAGCTGAGACGCAGGTCACAGTAGTGAGCCGGCTCTACATATAGGGGAACACAGCACCACATGCCTGTTACATCCAGTGACATCTCCTGTAGATCTTCTCTTTCCTCTTCTCCTCCGTTTGCCCCAGACCGCCATGACTAATTCTTTCAGCCGCATCTCGTCTCTACAGAGTTTGTTACACAGACATGTTAGATTTCTCATAATTTGGGTCATTTATCAAACTGGTGTAAAGTACAACTGGCTTAGGTGCCCATAGCAGCCAATCAGATTCCACCTTTCATTTTCCAAAGGAGCTGTGAAAAATGAAAGGTGAAATCTGTTGCTACGGGCGACTAAGCCAGTTCTACTTTACACCAGCTTGATAAATTACCCCAAAGGTCCCTATAGTGTCTACAGCAATTATAATGTCCCCTACAGTGCCCCCAGTAGTAATAACACCTTATATTTTGCTCCAGGTTATAATGCCTGCATAGTGTCCCCAAAAATAATGTCCCCTAATAGAAACGCCCCCACACTGCCCCCATGTAGTAATTTCCCCCACACTGCCCCATATAGTAATTTCCCCCACACTGCCCCATGTAGTAATTTCCCCCACACAGCCCCATATAGTAATTTCCCCCACACTGCCCCCATATAGTAATTTGCTCCCACACTGCCCCATATAGTAATTTTCCCCACACTGCCCCATATAGTAATTTGCTCCCACACTGCCCCATATAGTAATTTCCCCCACACTGCCCCATGTAGTAATTTCCCCCACACTGCCCCCATATAGTAATTTCCCCCACACTGCCCCATGTAGTAATTTCCCCCACACTGCCCCATATAGTAATTTCCCCCACACTGCCCCATGTAGTAATTTCCCCACACAGCCCCATATAGTAATTTCCCCCACACAGCCCCATATAGTAATTTCCCCCACACTGCCCCATGTAGTAATTTCCCCCACACAGCCCCATATAGTAATTTCCCCCACACTGCCCCCATATAGTAATTTGCTCCCACACTGCCCCATATAGTAATTTTCCCCACACTGCCCCATATAGTAATTTTCTCCCACACTGCCCCATATAGTAATTTTCCATACACTGCCCCATATAGTAATTTCCCCCACACTGCCCCATGTAGTAATTTCCCCCACACTGCCCCCATATAGTAATTTCCCCCACACTGCCCCATGTAGTAATTTCCCCCACACTGCCCCATGTAGTAATTTCCCCCACACTGCCCCATGTAGTAATTTCCCTCACACTGCCCCATATAGTAATTTTCCCCACACTGCCCCATATAGTAATTTTCTCCCACACTGCCCCATATAGTAATTTTCCATACACTGCCCCATATAGTAATTTCCCCCACACTGCCCCATGTAGTAATTTCCCCCACACTGCCCCCATATAGTAATTTCCCCCACACTGCCCCATGTAGTAATTTCCCCCACACTGCCCCATGTAGTAATTTTCCCCACACTGCCACATATAGTAATTTCCCCCACACTGCCCCATGTAGTAATTTCCCCCACACTGCCCCCATATAGTAATTTCCCCCACACTGCCCCATGTAGTAATTTCCCCCACACTGCCCCATGTAGTAATTTCCCCCACACTGTCCCATGTAGTAATTTCCCCCACACTGCCCCCATACAGTAATTTCCCCCGCACTGCCCCATATAGTATTTTCCCCCACACTGCTCCATATAGTAATTTCCCCCACACTGCCCCATATAGTAATTTCCCCCACACTGCCCCATATAGTAATTTCCCCCACACTGCCCCCATACAGTAATTTCCCCCACACTGCTCCATATAGTAATTTCCCCCACACTGCTCCATATAGTAATTTCCCCCACACTGCTCCATATAGTAATTTCCCCCACACTGCTCCATATAGTATTTTCCCCCACACTGCTCCATATAGTATTTTCCCCCACACTGCCCCATATAGTATTTTCCCCCACACTGCTCCATATAGTAATGTCCCCCACACTGCCACCATATAGCAATTTCCCCCACACTGCCACCATATAGCAATTTCCCCCACACTGTCCCCATATAGCAATTTACCCCCCACTGCTCCTTTCAGTAAGTTCTTCCACAATGAATTCCATGTAGTAATTCCCCCCATAAAGTAATTTGCCCCCACACTGCCCCCATCAAGTAATAACCCCACACACTGCCCCATTAGATAATTTGCCCCGACACTGCCCTTCATTAAGTAATTTGCCCCCACACTGCCCTTCATTAAGTAATACTGCCCCCACACTGCCCTTCATTAAATAATTTGCCCCCACACTGCCCTTCATTAAGTAATTTGCCCCCACACTGCCCTTCATTAAATAATTTGCCCCCACACTGCCCTTCAGTAAATAATTTGCCCCCACACTGCCCTTTATTAAATAATTTGCCCCCACACTGCCCTTCATTAAGTAACAACCCCCCCACACTGCCCCTATTAGATAATTTGCCCCGACACTGCCATCCATTAAGTAATTTGCCCCCCACACTGCCCCCACAGTATTAATTTCTCCACACTGCCCCCACAGTATTAATTTCTCCACACTGCCCCCACAGTATACATTTCTCCACACTGCCCTCACAGTATTAATTCCCCCCCATGGTAGTAATTTTCCCCCACAGTATTAATTTTCCCCACACTAGTAATTTGCCCCCACGTAGTAGTTTGCCCCCCAAAGTTGGCAGTTGGCACACAAAAAATAATAAAAATAAAAGCTAATACTTACCTGTGTCCCAGTCGGCGCTCACTTGTAGATGGTGCAGGCGCACTGCGCGCACATGCCGGGATTTTACTACCGAATAGGCTTCAGGCCTACTAGGTCTGCAGTCTATGGCGGTGATCGTTGGACGACGGCAGGGCAGGGAACTATGCACTTCTGTGCCCCGCTGTAGTTTGTGGGCGTTTGGGTCGGCGTTGGGCCCCTCAGCGATGCCGGGCCCAGGCTACAGACCCAAACGTCCCAATTATAATCCGCCACTGATAATAGCATTCTTCAAACTAACTGTGTATGATCTGTATACAAACTAATACCTCATCTAATATGCAATCAAAGGTTCTTAGCAGATAGTTTTTGATCTAAAAATATATGTGGGCCCACCCACCAGCAGCAAGGTGACCTTTATACGGATGGGCACCTAACTCTAAACCTATTCCGTTCAGGTGCATTTACTTTCAAGGAGAGCTGAACCCATAAAAACACTGGCTGCTACTGTTATTACCTCTCAGAGTGAGCAGGCGATGAACTGTTGTGTCACTCTGTGCCAGCAAACCTTCCATGAGCAGGAGGCGCATGGTCTGCTATGCATGTCACCTACTTAAAAAAGGCTGTGAAAGGGTTGGGTTAATGATATCACTCAGCATGGAGGCCACCACACCTTCTGATGTACTCTGCACAACTATCATAGAACGATCACAGAATAAATCGGTGCATCCTGCATGGTAGAACAAAAACACAGATGCACAGTCACAATTAAAGGGGTAATAGAGGTAATAATGGTAGCAGTCATTATTTTTATGGGTTCAGTTCTCCTTGAAAGTAGCCCACTAATGGAATAGAAATAGGTTTAGAGTTAGATACCCATCTGTATCGAGGTCACCTTGCTGCTGGTTGATGGGTCCAGACACTTTTTGCTAAGAACCTCTGATTGCATATTAGATGAGGTATTAGTTTGTATATAGTTCATACACAGTTAGTTTGAAGAATGCTGTTGTGTGAATGTAGACTAAATGGGTCACTGCTCAATAATGAACAGCTGCATGAATGATTGTAAGTAGTGAATGATTATTCATGTGGCCGTTCACTTACATTATTGTCAGCAGCTTATTCCTCCGTGTACATGGACTGACCATTTTTTTGCACACAAATCTGATCACCTGAGAAATGAGTTCATTTGTCAGCTAATCCGGGTATGTTTACCCGCGTCAGTGATCAGATGAAGGAACATTTCTATTAATGTTTATTCCCAGTCATTCAACTGTGTAAAAGGCCCTTTACGGAGCCGATTTTCCTTACCTATTGTTATCATACAATCTCTTAGATTCAGGTTTAGGTAACATTTTTTTTAAAGTCTAATACATGAACATGACTGCAATGGTACAACTGTGTATGGCAAACACACGGTCTCAAGGCTATCTGTATGTTTTGCCATTTGTATAAGTTGACTTCTGATAGAACACAGAATGCACTGTGAACATTATGTATCTTTACTACTAATACTCTGTGGTTTATACTTCTTATACGTACAGTTTTATTGTACTGCGTGTACTAATTTGGAACATTTATATAAGAAAGCATTTGGAATTGTTAGCTTATTTGCAGAGCTGAGAATTGTGAGAAGCTGAGAAAGAGCAAAGAAGGAACTCCTGCCTTCCTGCGTCATACGGCTGTTTGTGTAACCTGGATATAACATCGTTTGGGTTTTCACCTTTACCTATATCTAATGCAGGGCTACACGAGTCAGGGACAGAAACATTTGATACTGGCCATGAAGGTCCCCATTAGGGATGGTACATTCGCTAAAAACTTTTTTTCTAAAACTGTACCGAGATCCCGCTCTGTACAGTATTAGAATGTATTGGCTACGATGAGCCGAAGTTATTACTTCTCAAAGTCACTGGAGACTTCATGTAATAACTTCGGGAAGTAATTATTACTGTAAAAAACCTTCATACCGAAGCCGGGTTCAGTTCCAAGGTATTAAATTCGATACCAGGTTTTTTACAGTAATAATTAATTCCCGAAGCTATTATACGAAGTCTCAATTGACTTTGCGAAGTAATAACTTCGGCTCATCGTAGCCAATACATTCTAATACTGTACAGAGCGGGATCTCGGTACAGTTTTAGAACGAAGTTTTTAGCGAATCGACTTCGGATGCACCATCCCTAATGGGTACCTTCATGGCCAGTATGAAATGTTTCTGTCGCTGACTCATGGCAATTGGAAGCCAGTCTCATGTATCCCTGCATTCGCTCATCCCTAATACCCATATATATTTGTCTAAAGTTGATCAAAAATGAAAATTTCAACCAAAATGACCATTTGTTGAGTGAAATTTATCAATGAACGAACCCTTTAGCCGGACAATGACAGACTATCATCATCTAAACAGAAGTCGGCAGTGTTTGAAATTTACGTCCATTCATTAGATGAAAAATCTTACATTCAGGCCTCACGCACACGACAGTATTTTTTTGCGGTCCGCAAAAAGGGGTTCCGTTGTTCCATGATCCGTGTCCGTTTTTGTTTCCGTGTGTCTTCCTTTATGTTTTGAGGATCTCCAAACATGAAGGAAAGTAAAAAAAAATCTAAGTTTAGTTTGCCATGCAAATGATAGGAAAAAAACGGACACGGATCACGGACGCGGATGACAATCTTGTGTGCATCCGTGTTTTTTCACAGGCCCATTGACTTGAATGGGTCCGCGAACCGTTGTCCGTGAAAAAAATAGGACAGGTCATATTTTTTTGACGGACTGAAAACACGGATCACGGACGCGGATGACATTATCCGAGTTTTCAACTGACCCATTGAAAGTTAATGGGTCCGCAGAAAATCACGGAACAACGGACACGGAACACAACAACGGTCGTGTGCATGAGGCCTCAAAGAAAGTTTGTTCACTGATCATTCAATGAACTGCTGTTAAACCATTAATCAACTTCTATTTAATGTGTATGACCAGCTTTAGATGTGTGTGGGTCAAACCCGCAATTTTGACGGGATCGGCTGATCGTCTAGTATGTATGTGCAACAACCTGCAGGGGAAGGGCTGGGAGAAGAGGAGCTGTAGTTGTGACACTGATAGGAGTGAT
This sequence comes from Bufo gargarizans, assembly GCF_014858855.1. Classification (NCBI taxonomy): domain Eukaryota; kingdom Metazoa; phylum Chordata; class Amphibia; order Anura; family Bufonidae; genus Bufo; species Bufo gargarizans. Next base: position 121,796 of record NW_025334745.1, on the reverse strand, counting down.
GGTGGCTCACAGTGGCTGCTCTCACTCCAACGCTCTCTGGGGGCCATGCAGTGATTAGAGGGTGCACGCTTTTTTTTCCCAGGGCATACCTTGCAGTTAATGGTGGGCGGTTGGCAGGGGCCAATAACCAGGCCCATTTGGTGGCAATAAATAAAATCTCTTTTTATTGAATAGGAAATGGTAGTAGTTCATATGGCAGCAAAAGGCACAGTTCTGAAGCATGCTAAAGAGTGCTTCTCCCAATAGTTGTGTATAGGTGGTAGCAATGATGGTAATAGTAGTCCTCCCTGATTCGCACTCTAAATTCACTTTGCAATCTTCCCAAAAAACCACAGGTGTGCAATCCTGTTCTTATTAACTCCTTCAGCAGTTTCATACTGCCTAAAGTTGAAACTGCAATGGGTCCGTGGAAAACTCGGATGCACACAATATTGTCATCCGCGTCCGCGTCTGGTTTTTTCCTGTCATTTGCATGGCAAACTAAACTTAGATTTTTTTTTTACTTTCCTTCGGCTGGGTTCACACCTGAGCGTTTTACAGCGCGTTCCTACGCGCTGTAAAACGCTCAACAAGGAGAAACCAATGATTCCCTATGGGAATGGTTCTCACCTGGGCGTTTTACAGCGCGTACGATCACGCTGTAAAACGCCCGACCCCCTAAAAAGTACATGAGCTTCTTTGGGGCGACTTCTCGCGCGTTCCCGTACATATACTTTCGGGAACGCGCGACAATGGGCGTTCGCTTGTCTCTGTATGCGCGATTGCAAACGCCGGTACAATCGCGCATACAGAGCGCTCCTTTCAGAACGCTCAGGTGTGAACCCAGCGTTCATGTTTGGAGATCCTCCAAAAATAAAGGAAGACACACGGAAACAAAAACAGACATGGATCACGGAACAACGGAAGCCCTTTTTGCGGACCGCATGAGGCCTTAAGTTGTTTTCTAGCAGCTTTTCAGTATCAAGAATGGTGTTTCCTGGAGGAGGCTTCTGGGCCTGCCTGGTAGGAGCTCACACACAGGCTCGGACTGGCCCACAGGGGTACAGGGGAATCCTCTGGAGGGCCCCTGAGTAAGGATGGCCCCTAGTCTTCCAGCCCCTGCACAAGTTGAACATATCACAGTAGACCTACTGCACTACAGACATATATTCAGTGTACAGCACCTCAACCAGCCTATGTTCATATAAAAAACTTGTTAGATGATTTATTATATTTGAATGTATCCATACGGTGGGCCCTAGGTACCCCAGTCCGACGCTGCTCACACATGCAGGTGTTGCCTCTAGATTTGTTCACCTAAGACTCACTCTAACCCGGGGGTGGGACCAGCCTGGAAACTGGGCTAGGACTGCCAGTGCTAACTGTTCATTGTCCATATACAACCATTTGGGATCCATGGTGCTTCCAGAAATACGTTCTTTTATCATTAAATCACAACATTATTTAAATCTTGAAAAACAATCAACTTTTAGCAGTGATTCACTGGGTCACGGCATATGGTGGCCTCCTCTTTCTCCCCCAATTGCAGATGTCAGAGAAGAGCTGGACATGTTGAATGTAAACATGTTCAATACTTTTGTTCTCAAGGAGATAAGGCTCCACCAGAAATGTGTCCATTAGGCCTCATGCACACGACCGTTGTTTGTTTCCGCCTCCGTTCCGCCGATTTTAGCGTATCTGATGCGGACCCATTCATTTCTGGAGCCGTTAAAAATGCGGATAGTCCACCGTTTGTTATCCGCGTCCGTGGTTCCAGTCAGTAAAAAAAATATAACCTGTCCTATTCTTGTCTGCAAAAAATGGTTAGCGGACCCATTCAAGTCAATGGGACCGCCAAAAATGCGGATGCACAACCGTCTGTCATCCGCGTCTGCGTCCGTTTTTGTAGAATCAGTTGCCTGGTGACCAGCATATATACCAGTATCCTGGGTGGGGATATTAAAATTACACTTTTTTTACCTTTCTTTTTTTTGGTGGTCCGCCAAAAAACTGAAGAAACACGGAAACAAAAAAGGCAACGGACAATGGAACAACGGATCCCCAATTTGCGGAACGGAAAACAACAACGGTCGTGTGCATAAGGCCTCAAGCCTCATGCACACGTCCGTGAAACACGGACCGTGTGATGCCGGCCTGGATTTCTTCTGAGTGCAGGAGCGCACGGCGTCATTGGTTGCTATGACGCCGTGCACTTCCTGCTGCCGCCGCAATACAGTATTACACTGGTATGATCTATAAGAATGTACTGCGGCGGCAGCAGGAAGCGCACGGCGTCATAGCAACCAATGACGCTCTGCGCTCCTGCACTCAGAAGAAATCCAGGCCGGCATCACATGGTCCGTGTTTCACGGACGTGTGCATGAGGCTTGAGGCTTATTCCCCTGTCCCCTGTTCAGAACTAATGCATGCTAGGCTGAACATTTGTATGGGGTAGTCAGGAGAGATAGTTGTCAGCTGAAGGAGCATTAGCGTGTCTTGCATCAATTTCATCTAAATGAAAACCTAACAACAAGTAAAAATGTCTCAAGCAGGGGCGTTGCCAGGGTCTCAAAAGATCCGGGCCCGAGCCTCAATAAATATGGCCCAATTCTCTAAGTCGACCCTCCCCCTGCACACCGCATTTTGCTGTATTTGCTATACAGGGCCTCCCAGGTGACGTCTCCTCCGATGTAGATCTTCTCTGTCATCATCTTCTCCATTCAGTCCGGACACTTCTCTCAGCCGCCTCGTCTCTGCAGAGTGTGACACACGAACATCTTAGATTCCTCACATTTCAATCATTATCCCCCAACCTGGAGTCCCACATGTGATATCCTGCTGCTCGCTGTGCTCCCCAATACTCCCGAATACTATCCTGAGGAAATAATAGTGCCCCGATAGTAATAATGCTCCTCAAAGTCCCACCAATAGTAACTCCCATCTAGAATGTCCTCATTAGTAATACTGCCCCCTACAGTGCCCCCAACAGTGATAATACTCCCCAGGAGTGCCTGCATTAGTAGAAGACCCCTCCAGTATTAATAATGCCCTCACAAAGCCCCCAGTAGTAATAGGCCCCCCTATTGTTCTCCCAGTGTTAATAAAGCTCTATACAGACTCCTCAGTAGTAATAAGGCCCCCATAGTGCTCTTAGTCCCTCCTATAGAGCCCCCAGCGGTAATAAGAATGCCTAATATCTCCTGGATTTAAAATTCCCCTACTGCCCTCAGTATTTATAATGCCCCCCTGTAGTTATATTCCTCCCTCCACCATACAGTCCCATGTAAATAACATCACACCATCTCTCCTGCCCCCTTCAAAATACAGTCACATGTAAATAACATCACTCCCCTCCCTTCAGCCCCTCCAATATACAGTCCCATGTAAATAACATCACCCCCTCCCCAGCTGCCTTCAACATACAGTGCCATGTAAATAATATCATCCCCTCCCCAGCCGCCTCCAACATGCAATCCCATGTAAACATCACCCCTCAACATCCAGTCCCATGTAAATAACATCACTCCCCCCCCCAGCCGCCTTCAACATGGAGTCCCATGTAAATAACATTGCCCCCTCAACATTCAGTCCCATGTGAATAACATCACCCCCTCCCACAGCCACCTTCAACATACAGTCTCATGTAAATAACATCACCCCCTCCCTCAGCCCCCTCCAACATTCAGTCCCATGTGAATAACATCATCCCCCCCGCCACCTCAACTATTCTGTCATGGAACCATGAACCAGACGTACAACAAGAGATAAGTGGAAATAAGAAGGCTTTATTGAAAATCAAGCTGTAGCAAAAGTCCAAACGGATGGCTAAACCGAAGCAGGGTCTTGCGTAGCCAGAGGTCAGGAACCAGAAGGGTAGTCAGACGAAGCCTGGATCAGGAACCAGCAGGGTAGTCAGACGAAGCCAGGATCAGGAACCAGCGGGGTAGTCAGACGAGGCCAGGATCAGGAACCAGAAGCAGCAGCAGTCTTAGAAGCATGTGAACACAGGAGGACCAAGCAGGGAACTGAAGCCACAGACCTCCTATATATATGAGCTAGGCATCCAGCTCCTCCCAGTGGGAAGGAGAAGCCGCAGGGTGGGAGGCTACAAGAAACCCAGAAACCAAGATGGCCGCCAGCACATGTCAAACGAAGGAGAACAGCAAGAAGGTAAGACCATGACATATTCACTCCCATGTAAATAACATCACTCGCTTCCACAGCCACATCAACATACAGTCCCATGTAAATAACATCACCCCTCCCACATCCGCCTTCAACACACAGTCCCATGCAAATAACATCATCCCCCCGCCACCTCCACTATTCACTCCCATGTAAATAACATCACTCGCTTCCACAGCTGCCATAAACATACAGTCCCATGTAAATAACATCAATCCCTCCCACAGCGCCATAAACATACAGTCCCATGTAAATAACATCACTCCCTCCCACATCTGCCTTCAACATTCAGTCCCATGTAAATAACATCACCCCCTCCCCAGCTTCCTTCAACATACAGTCCCATGTAAATAACATCACTCCCTCCCCCAGCCGCCTTCAACATGGAGTCCCATGTAAATAACATTGCCCCCTCAACATTCAGTCCCATGTAAATAACATCCCTCCCTTCAGCCCTAACATACAGTCCCAGTTAAATAACCACAACTCTCATAATTCCTCTGCCTCACCCTTCACTTACCTCTCCTCATGTAGCAGACCTCACCACAGCTTCTTCCCCACCACTTCTCCTCTTCACTGTAGTCTTCTCCTGCACTGGTCACATGATGATTACATCATCACAGGTCCTCAACCACTGCCTGTTTTACTGGTCACATGACTGATGTCAACAAAGGTCCTTCAGCTCTTCCAGTGCATTAGATGCAATTGTATTGCCGTCCTGAGGACAGCAATACAGTTGTATCTAGCTGGCAGGCAGTACATTCAGGGCCTGGGAAAAAACATCAGAGGCCCAGCCCCGAATGTTTTAACCTAGCAACACCCCTGGTCTCAAGTCAAAAGTCCTTGCCATTATGAGTCATACATTAAAGGGGTTTTGCTGATACTGGTTACCTCTCCTCTGCATAGGTCATTAATATCCAATCAGTGAGGGTCTAACATCCTGCACCCCATTGATCAGCTGTTCCCTGTGATTGGCACAGGAAGCAGAGCTCCGTTCAGCTTCAGTGGCCATGCTGGTTACTTTAGGTCAGCTACCACTGAAGTGAATGGCAGCTCAGCCCGTCAGCCGTAATAACTCAGCATGGCCGCTACACTTTGAACAGAGCTGTGCTTCCTGTTCCATTCACATTGCTAGTTCCTGCATCGGAGGCTGCAGGGAACAGTTGATCGGTGGCAGTATGGAGTGCCAGAACCTCCCTTATCAGATATTAATGACCTATCCTGAGAATAGGTCATCAATATCAGGAGCAAGGAACCCATTTATTTGCAAAAGATAGCTTCAGGGTACATAACAGAAAATTCCCATATGTATTCCACTCCCACCCTGACAGAAAGAAAGCAGGAGTATTGATAGCAATATAATATACAGTTTCTTTTAAGCACATTTCTACTACTGCAGACACCCATGGTCAGTATATAATAATCACCTGTTAGACTGACATTCAAGTGTACTGTATATATCGGGTTTATGCCCTCAGATCACAGGTGCAGTTTCTTCACTGCCTCCTTGTAGCACCAGCACCTGTAAAACAGGACTACAATAAAATAGTTGACCCTACAATAGATAGATCCTCTGCAGATGTACATGCCAAAGATTTTTCATTTAGGGACCTTCTTCACAAAGAGGAACATTTTGACCCCTGGTGTATTTTACATGCATAAGAAAATTTTTTTTTACTTTTTTTTTTACTACTTCATAATTCCTACTCTTAGATATAGATATGATTTTTGAGGGTTAATGTCACGTAGGTGAGAGAAGGGAAGCAAACCAAATACAACAAAAACAACACAACACCAGGCTAGACCCCAAAGCTAGGGAACAGGGAAAGGTCACCACCTAACAATCCCTGAGCCTTTCCCTGTCTGCTGTCAACATGAGCAAATTCTAATGGTGGAAGTGCTCATGCATATCGGGTGAGTAAATTAGTATGTCATCGAGGTAAATAACAGCAAACCTCCCCACCAAATGCTAAAAAATGTCATTGATAAAGTGCTGGAAGACTGCCGGGGCATTAGTAAAACCAAAGGGCATGACCAGGTTCTCGAGTGGCCCTCAGGGGTATTGAAGGCCGTCTTCCATTCATCCCCTTCCCTGATTCTTATCAGATTATAAGCCCCTCTTAAATCCAACTTAGAAAATACCTTGGCTCCAACAATCTGATCAAATAAATCCGGGATCAAGGGAAGAGGATAAGAATCATGAACAGTAATGATATTCAGTTCCCGGAAATCTAGACATGGTCTAAGGGTCCCGTCTTTTTTTTTTTTTTTTTTAAAAGAAGCCAGCTGCCATAGGTGACTTAGATGGTCTAATACAGGCATGTCCAAACTGCGGCCCTCCAGCTGTTCCAAAACTACAACTCCCAGCATGCCTGGATAGCTTACAGCTATTAGGGCATGCTGGGAGTTGTAGTTTTGCAACAGCTGGAGGGCCACAGTTTGGACATGCCTGGTCTAATATGTCCTTTTGTCAGACTCTCAGCAATATCCCCCCGCATAGCTACTCTTTCGGGTTGGAAAAGATTATATAGCCGAGATTTTGGCAATTTAGCTCCGGGAATAAGATTAATCGGACAATCATACTCTCGGTGAGGGGGTAACTCCTGATCTCCACCCTCAGAGAATACGTCAGCAAAATCAGTAAGAAACTAAGGTAACGCCTTAGTGGATACCACAGAAATAGATGCGCCGAGACAGTTGTCCATACAAAAATCACTCCAATTACTGATTTGTCTAGTTTGCCAATCAATGGTAGGGTTATGTTTGATCAACCATGGTAAACCCAGTACCAGATGAGCAGGCAAACCTTTCAGTACAAAACAAGAAATGGACTCAACATGAGAAACACTCACCGTCAAATGAATATCCTGCACAATATAAGTTAGATACTTTTGCGAGAGAGGAGCAGAATCAATAGCAAACACTGATATCCCTTTGCTTAATGAGCTTGTTATAAAACCATGACTCTGGACAAATTGATAATCAACAAGGTTAACCCCTGCACCACTGTCAACAAATACTTCTAACTCAATATTCTCAGAGTCTAGCGCCACCATGGCAGGCAGGAGAAATTGGGTACTGCAGGTAGAATACATATATACCTTCTCTGACTCCCCATTCATGCTACCAAGAGTAATGGAACTCGTTTTATTGGAAAGAACCCCCCCTTTTTTTTCACTTTGAGGCTTCCTAAAAGGACACACATTAATGAAATGTCCTTCTTTACCACAGAAGAAACAGAATCTTCCTATTACCAGGGCAATAAGAGACCTGACCTAACTGCATATGTTCATCCCCAGGCTCTGGTTCAAGTGTCACTGTGCCCCGAGGGACAGGAGGGACAGTTTCCCCACATGGTAGTGCATCCTGGTTGAGGGGAACCCTGCACTTCTCCCTCAGGCGTCTATCAATCTGCATGGCCAGGGACATGGCTGCCTCCAAAGAATCAGGGTTTTCATGAAATGCAAGAGCGTCTTTTAATCTCTCAGACAGCCCCTGACAGAACTAACTACGTAGTGCTGGGTCATTCCACTCCGAGTCAGTCGCCTATTTTCTAAATTCGGCACAATATGACTCAGCAGAACATTTTCCCTGACTCAAGCTACGCAGCTTAGATTCAGCCAGAGAGACCTGGTCTGGATCATCATAAATCAGGCCCAGGGCTCTAAAAAATTCATCCACTGATCGGAGGGACTAAGAACCGATCGGCAGAGAAACGGCCCAAGACTGAGCATCACCTTTTAGCAGAGAAATGATAATCCCTACTCTTTGATTTTCGTCTCCAGATGAGATCGGACGTAGATGAAAATACAATCTACAAGATTCCCTGAACCGAACAAAATTATCACTTCCCCCAGAAAACCTATCTGGGAGAGCGACCTTAGGTTCAAGGCTGGCCTGGTTCCCACCAACAGAGCCAGACGCCAGAAATCTCTGACACAGTACAACAGAATTACGGAGGTCAGCTACCTCCCAAGATAATTCCTGCATGCGATCCACCAGTGCATCAACAGCTTCCATTTCGCACAGAGCAAAAAGGAAGAAAACAAAATGACGGTATAGGCGGTTTATAATGTCACGGTAGGTGAGGGAAGGGAAACAAACCAAATACAACAAAAACAACACCAGGCTAGGCCCCAAAGCTAAGAAACAGGGAAAGGTCACCACTTAAAAATCCTTGAGCCTTTCCCTGACTGCTGTCAACATGAGCAAATCCTGAAGGTGGAAGTGCTCATGCGCTGGATTCTAAGCCTAGCTAAAACTGAGAGGGAAGGAGTAGGACTTAGCTTAAGATGGACGGGGAGCAGGAGATCCACCAAACACCAGCTGGGAACTCCAGAAGCAAATATAAACCGCAAGGGCTATAGTGAGAGGCGGGTATAAATAGCACCACCAAGTAGCTAATGAGCAGAACCTGGCCAAAACCACAACAAAGAGAAACAGAACAAACTGTCAGACTCATGTGTAGCAAGTCTGTCAGACCTTCTCAGGCCTCTCACGGGGCAGGACGTGACAATTAAAATGTATTGCAGAATATAATTTCTGAGGACATAGGTATTATAACTTGACCCGGTCATGCTCCTACCTCCATAGTTATTACATTACAATATGCTACTTCACATTTTGCACCATGGAATCCTGAATTACTCTATCCTGAATAAAGTGGAATACTTACACCTGTTTCATACAGTATTTTGAAATCAATAATACCCTGGAAGTCATATTATCAACACTATGGTGCGCCCATAAGGTAGTCATGAGGGGCATTTTTCTTAAAGGGTTTCTGTTATGAGAAATAACGTTATGTAGCTACCTGACATTATCGATGTGCTAATGTCAGCAGTACATAACAGTGCGCTTTATAACTCCCTGCCTGCCGCCGCCGTTCTCTTAAAATAAAGACTTTTAAAATATGCTAATGAGCCTCTAGGTGCTATTAGGGCATTGCTTCAGCACCTAGAGGCTCGGTCTTCTCACCCTTTCGCACGCCCATGTACACTTGACTGACTTTCGAGTTCTCCTCATCGTCCCGTAAATCCTGCTGCCGGCTTCACTCACTGCTCCGAATAGTAAACAGGCGGCGCAGGCGCGGGATTTACGGGACACTGAGGAGAACTAGGACGTCAATCAACTGGACATGGGCGTGCCAAATGGTGAGAAGACGGAGCCTCTAGGTGCTGCAGCAACGCCCCAGTAGCACCTAGAGGCTCATTAGCATATTTTAAACGTCTTGATTTTAAGAGAACGGTGGCGGCAGGCAGGGAGTTATAAAGCACACTGTTATGTACTATTAGCACATCGCTAATGTCAGTCAGCTACATAACGTTATTTCTCATGAGAGAAACCCTTTAAATATTCTGCCCTATAAAAGAAAAAAAGAAATCAGAAGATAGAGGATTTTATCTGCTAGATTAAGTCTATAGAAAATAATCATAACATTTTCCCCAAAGTTATGTACTCTTCCCAATTAAAAAATCTTAGGTACGAATTATGTATGCTGATGCAGTCCAGATTTGAATTTCACCTTCGTAAATCTAAAACCATGTATTATTATAGAGGGAATAAAGCTAACAAATCCCTGGCAAATAGGATTAAAGCAAAATCAGCCAAGTCTAGAATTCCCTTTCTAAAAGGGTCGGATGGATGAAAAATGATGAATCCTCAGGATATAGCCAATAAGTTTGCATCCTACTATTCTAAATGATATAATCTTGGCCAAGACGGTGAGACAATTCAGCCAAGTGCAGAGATAATTGATGCTTTTCTGAACAAAGTCCCTCTTCCCAAGTTATCAATCGAACATTTGTCCAAATTGAACGCGGATATACATATAGATGAGATCACTCAGGTAATTGAATAAATTGGCAGGTTCTGACAGACTGACTAATGAATACTATAATGACCATAAATAATGTGGAGACAGCACCAATGCCCAATGTCTTTTAGCATCAGATGCAAGGCTACCAGCGGTCAGGCTGATCACAGCTACAATATGTACTGTAGAAATAAGAAGGATGTAGCCAGCAGCTTCTACTTGCATATTTATTCCTGTCAACAAAATACATAAAAACAGGCAACGTTTCGGCTTATTACAAGCCTTTCTTAAGCCATTGCCCATGGCGTGAGAAAGGCTTGTGTGAAGAAATCCCCCTTTTCTTTCAATATTTCTTCCTATGCCATTCGGTAGGTGTAACTACCGAACGAAGACCACCCTCCCTGGCTCGTTAAACCTGAAAACCTGCTTCAATTAAGCCCTCTTCGTGTGCGGCCAGCGTTCGTACTACCGAACGCCACGTGGCTGGGGAGACCGCGGCCATATTTCTTTCAGCCCAACAAAGGCAGCGGGACTTGGTCGTCGAGTGTCTGGAACTAAAATCGGACACTCTACTCCCCGAACACCGGTCTCAAAACAAACGAACGCTGGATCTATAGGTATCGAATAGCTAGAAGAGCGCTATTCGGTACTTTTGTGCATACGAAGGAGGGGAACAATCGCTGCTAGGAGCCAGGGGAATCCATGCGGTACTTTATTCGTTTTTCCCTTTTTCTAAAGTGACTGGCAAAAACACCCAAACTTATGGAACTATTTTGGGCAGCCCACCCAGGGTGAAACGGTCACAGAAGACTTCCATGTCTCTTTGAGAACCCCTAAACCGATCTGGGTAAAATTTGAATATGTTAATCCCCCAGATCGGGGCTATCAGGGGACATATGATTTGTGGGGATACCTCATGTATAAAGGGGTGTTCCAGATATTGGGGAAAACTGTGACTTTTCTGCCTAGAGATAATCAAGTAGTTACTTTTCAGGCTTGATTATCTCCAGGACTAGGGGAGGTCATTGTATGTTTATGCTGGAAGGGTTTTATGTTTCCATTGTACTTGATTGGCTATACTGTGTCCCTCCCTGTGGGATGTCCCCTTGCATGGGGACTTGCATAAAAGCCTGTGTGTGATAATTAAAGTGTGTTCTATTTGTACCCTTCTTCTTGACTTCGGCTGATGTTTTGGGATCCGCATGCCTTATAAAGGGAATCATCTTATAAAGTTATTGGCATTTCGGATGAAATTCGTCTACTTCAACTCCCGAACGGAGCGCTATATTCACCAGGCTCTGGCGGTTCTGGAGGAAACTACCGAATGTGGTTTAAACATACTTGGTTTCCTTACAGCTTGTAATAAGCCGAAACATTGCCTGTAATAAGCCACTGGCTACATCCTTCTTATTTCTCATGAATATTTTTAAAATATTCTCCCTTATTCTCGCCACGCATTTAAAAAGATTGTTTCCAACAGTTTTTTCTTGAACATTCAATTCCCAAATAAATGCTCTCAGTTATGATAGTCACACTACCCAAAGCAGGCAAATCTCCTGACATCCCAGCCAATTTTTGTCCTATATCCCTACTAAACTCAAATTTAAAGATTTTTTTCAAACTACTATCTAATAGATTAGTGATCATCCGATCAGTGGATGAATTTTTTAGAGCCCTGGGCCTGATTTATGATGATCCAGACCTGGCTGAATCTAAGCTGCGTAGCTTGAGTCAGGGAGAATGTTCTGCTGAGTCATATTGTGCCGAATTTAGAAAATAGGCGACTGACTCGGAGTGGAATGACCCAGCACTACGTAGTTAGTTCTGTCAGGGGCTGTCTGAGAGATTAAAAGACGCTCTTGCATTTCATGAAAACCCCAATTCTTTGGAGGCGGCCATGTCCCTGGCCATGCAGATTGATAGACGCCTGAGGGAGAGGTGCAGCGTTCCCCTCAACCAGGATGCACTATCATGTGGGGAAACTGTCCCTCCTGTCCCTCGGGGCACAGTGACACTTGAACCTAGGTCAGGTCTCTTATTGCTATGGTAATAGGAAGATTCTGTTTCTTCTGTGGTAAAGAAGGACATTTCATTAATGTGTGTCTTTTTAGGAAGCCTCAAAGTGGGAAAAAAAAGGGGGGTTCTTTCCAATAAAACGAGTTCCATTACCCTTGGTAGCATGAATAGGGAGTCAGAGAAAGTATATATGTATTATACCTGCAGTACCCGATTTCTCCTGCCTGCCATGGTGGCGCTAGACTCTGAGAATATTAAGTTAGAAGTATTTGTTGACAGTGGTGCAGGGGTTAACCTTGTTGATTATCAATTTGTCCAGAGTCATGGTTTTATAACAAGCTCATTAAGCAAAGGGATATCAGTGTTTGCTATTGATTCTGCTCCTCTCTCGCAAAAGTATCTAACTTATATTGTGCAGGATATTCATTTGAGGGTGGGTGTTTCTCATGTTGAGCCCATTTCTTGTTTTGTACTGAAAGGTTTGCCTGCTCATCTGGTACTGGGTTTACCATGGTTGATCAAACATAACCCTACCATTGATTGGCAAACTAACTAGACAAATCAGTAATTGGAGTGATTTTTGTATGGACAACTGTCTCGGCAGATCTATTTCTGTGGTATCCACTAAGGCGTTACCTTAGTTTCTTTCTGATTTTGCTGACGTATTCTCTGAGGGTGGAGATCAGGAGTTACCCCCTCACCGAGAGTATGATTGTCCGATTAATCTTATTCCCGGAGCTAAATTGCCAAAATCTCGGCTATATTATCTTTCCCAACCCGAAAGAGTAGCTATGCGGGAGTATATTGCCGAGAGGACATATTAGACCATCTAAGTCACCTATGGCAGCTGGCTTCTTTAAAAAAAATAAAAAAAAAGACGGGACCCTTAGACCATGTCTAGATTTCCGGGAACTGTATATCATTACTGTCCATGATTCTTATCCTCTTCCCTTGATCCCGGATTTATTTGATCAGATTGTTGGAGCCAAGGTATTTTCTAAGTTGTATTTAAGAGGGGCTTATAATCTGATAAGAATCAGGGAAGGGGATGAATGGAAGACAGCCTTCAATACCCCTGAGGGCCACTTCGAGAACCTGGTCATGCCCTTTGGCTTGACTAATGCCCCGGCAGTCTTCCAGCACTTTATCAATGACATTTTTCATCATTTGGTGGGGAGGTTTGATGTTATTTACCTCGATGACATACTAATTTACTCACCCGATATGGACATATTAGTACAACGAGGAACGTCTTCTATGGTCCTATTTTTGGATGCAGAGAAGACATTCAACAAAGTCCATTGGGGTTTTTGGATGCTACGTTAATTCAATTTGGGTTTCAAGGAAGTTTTTTTGAAGGCACTCTTAGCATTATCCTTTATTGTTGGATAGTTCTTTCAAGTTATGTCTGAAAATGTAAAACTAGTACCATATGTATGTGACTTTTTCGTTTATCTTGTCAATTTGATGATGGTATTCCAATAAAAAAAATATGTTTTAGAAAAAGGAGCAAGGAACACCCCTTTAATATATTTTGTGTGTGTCTCTTTGGTATCACGGTCAACAATGTTGCTTCTAGGACAGTCAGATTTTTGGCCCCCTACACGCCCAGCTCTTTTGTGGTGATTCAGCATCTTGTCTGCCATGTTACTGTAAATTACTGTGTAGCACAGATGTTAAACACATACAGCAGTGGAAAAACAAATAGAAGCAAGAATGTAGCAAATGAAAGCGAGCTGTGTGTAAGTGTCACTGGCAGGTTTATCTCTACTTACTAAAAGCAGTGCAGATTATCTCACCTCTTAGGTCCATTTTTAGTAAATGTCTTTGTCACCTGTTCTGAGTGCACCCATAGCGGGTTTGGTAAAAACTTTAGACTGAAAGAGGTTCTCCGAGACTTTACAACTGATGACCTATCCTCTGGATAGGTCCTCATTATCTGATCAGGGTGGGGAGCAGGTCCGACACCTAGGACCCCCGCCGATTAGCTGTTTGAGAAGGCACCGGTGCTCACAGTTGTGCCGCGGCCTTCTCTCGGCTTTACCTAGGCCATGTGATGACATGTTCATCGGTCATGTGCCTTAGGCTCAGCTCAGCCCCATTGAAGTGATTGGAGCTGAGTGTGATACCAAACACAGCTGCTATACAATGTACGGCCGGCGCTCTCCTTGGTGAGCAGAGAGTAGGCCTCAGCGCTCACAGGAGGTGCTGGTGCCTTCTCAAACAGCTGATCAGCCTTTTATGTCCCAGCTACTAATACACCCTGCTTCCAGCAAGTTCATGGTACTAAGGGGTCTACAAAAAGTTTTTTTAAGATATAATATATATAATAAATATAATTTGCCAGAATAAAGTCAATAAAAAATTGTGAAACTGTCCCATGTAACCCAAAATGGTATCAATACAGTTTTGCTGGTAGGAAAATAACAAGGTATGTGGAATATTTAAATTTTAGAGAATTTAAAGACGATTTTATTTTTTCAAAAGTAGTAAAACAAAACAAAAATCATATAAATTTGGTATCTCCATAAACGTCCTGTTCCACGGAATAAAGTTAAAATGTCATTTAGGGCTGCAGTAAACGATTATTTTAGTAATCGAGTATTCTACTGATTATTTTTTATGATTAATCAAGTAATCTAATAAGAAAAAATGAATTAATAGACTGTTTTCTTTTATAAAAACTCATCAGACCCCCTGCCATCAGTCCCCAACACCCTTCGTTCCCCCCTGTGCGATCAGCCCAAGTATTTTAGTTCCCCCCAGTGCCATCAGCTCCATTCCCCCAGTGCCTTCAGCTCTCCCCCACCCCAGTGCCTTCAGCTCTCCCCCACCCCAGTGCCTTCAGCTCTCCCCTACCCCAGTGCCTTCAGCTCTCCCCCACCCCAGTGCCTTCAGCTCTCCCCTACCCCAGTGCCTTCAGCTCTCCCCCACCCCAGTGCCATCAGATCTCCCCCACCCCAGTGCGTTCAGCTCTCCCCCACCCCAGTGCCTTCAGCTTTCCCCCACCCCAGTGCCTTCAGCTTTCCCCCACCCCAGTGCCATCAGATCTCCCCCATCCCAGTGCCATCAGCTCTCCCCCAACCCAGTGCCTTCAGCACTCCCCCACCCCAGTGCCTTCAGCTCTCCCCCAACCCCAGTGCCATCAGATCTCCCCATCTCAGTGCCATCAGCTCTCCCCCACCCCAGTGCCATCAGATCTCCCCCATCCCAGTGCCATCAGCTCTCCCCCACCCCAGTGCCATCAGCTCTCCCCCACCCCAGTGCCTTCAGCTCTCCCCCACCCCAGTGCCATCAGATCTCCCCCATCCTAGTGCCATCAACTCTCCCCCACCCCAGTGCCATCAGATCTCCCCCATTACAGGACCAAATTAAGCCACATCTTCAAAGGCTTAAAGACGTTGTCCAGCTTTATCCCAAATTTTCATTTTGGCCAAGACAGGGCTGTACGTAAAGGAAAAACATACTCACCTGCTTACTGTCGATGTGGTCCAGTCTAATCCAGCTGCTTCTGGTCCCTGGCGTGTAAACTTCTGGATAATGTTACATGCACCACCTCTGCAACCAATAACTGGCCTCAGCAATAACATGTCCCCTGTTGGCACGTACGGTAGCTGCTGGGTCACGTGCCACTTGAGGACATCTCACAACTGTGGCCACTGGCTGACCCCATGGGCACATGTGACCCCCATTTGGACATCGGAGACCGGAAGGAGCTTTACTGGACCCGTGGTACTGGAACAGATTGGCAATGCAAAATGAGTGGGTTCTTCCTTTATGAACAACACTGTTCTGGCCAAATTGGGGATAAAGTTGGACAACCCCTTTAACCCCTTAAGTATGCAACCTAATTCAGTCCTGTAACCTCGCCTAACGTGTTTTTTTTTAAAAGAAACTACTTGCATGTAATGACAATTCTGAAGCATCTATGTTTTACCAACCATTTATTTTTCCTTTTAGAAGTTATAAATGCCTGGATTTTATGTTATATTTTATATTATATATTCTGGGTAGGCCAGAAGCATTAGCTGAACATCAGCCAATCCCACCAATATCAGTGGGACAAAAGGGTGACCATCAGTATATGTCGGAGGAAAGAATGGTCAGGCATGGTAAATTCAGATATGCCCAATGCTTTTTCCCTAAAGGTAGATAACCCTAAAGGTTTCTGACAACAGCTTATTCCCCTCTCTCTATTGAGAACACAATGACACATGACGGGGTTGGAAAGGAATAACTATAACTATCTAAGGGTAAGGGTACTTTCGGATCTGTCAGGCTGGGTTTGAGTGTTCCAGGGTTACTTCAATCTGTGTTGGGAGATTCTGAGTATAGGGGGCGCTACTCCATCCAGGGGGCTTATTTGGGTATCATTGAAGCCAGGGTGTAACTACCATAGCGGCAGACCATGCAACTGCTATGGGGTCCAGTTGGGATTAGTTGGGATTATCTCCTCTTCTACTGGAGGTGAAAACTTGGTCAGGACTTTACCCTCTTAAGGAACAACTTTTAGCAAATGAGGCCGTGGAGAAATGGCCCAAGGATCATTGAAAGGGGTTTAGGAGGAAACCCTTCTGTCCTGTGTGGGGGGCCTGGTTTGATCCTTGCTATGGGCGCCACTGATTGAAGCGTTTTTCGGGGAAATCAGGGGAGGAGAAGGAGGAGGCTGGGGACAATGCTGACTTTAGAGAGTCTGTAAGTTTCTGAGGGTCAATGGCGTGTAGCTTTCTAATTGCGCTATAAGCAGGAGCATAAAGAGACGGATGAGAATTTTGACAATGGAGGAAACAAGGTTGTGGTAAGAATGCAGGAGAGGGACGTTAGTAAAATCTAAAACTAAGCAGATCCGGAAGAAGACCAAAAGCATGATGCTTGAAATCAAGCCAGTTGAATGAACTTAATCTGTAGATGCTTGGCTGATTGTCTCCTACTGTTCTCCTTATTGTTCATGTAATATGTTTATATTTGTAACTTTTTCTTTGTACAACTGAATAAAATAAATATTTTAGTATTTGGTGAAAAAAAAAAAAAAAAAAAAACCTCGAGCCAGGTAGGAGTCGAACCTACAATCTTCTGATCCGTAGTCAGACGCGTTATCCATTGCGCCACTGGCCCTTTAAGGCTCCTACTGAGACTGTTCATTGTTGGGGGAGTCATCACGTCAGTGGTCCTTTTTCTTATTAGCAGTAATAAGTCTAAAATTGTTATTACAGTTTTTTTCTTCTAAAAAACTATTTCAATAATTTACATTGAATATTAATAATAAAACATTAATAATAAAAGGTATTAAAAGTTTAATCTCCAACTCTATGAAGATGAAAATCATATTTTTTTTAACTGAAATTGCATTACTTTAGAGATTTCATCAGTTGTACATAATGTAAAAATGTGCTCCTTTGACAAATCACGTGATAATTAAAAAGAAGAGATGAATACTGACACCTGCTGGACCAAAAGAGGAATTTCAAATGTGTGGGTTTCCACTATATTGTAAATTGTAGAGATAAAGAATCTATAATGAGTTTATCTGGAGAATTTGGGGGCCATTTATCAAAGACCTGTTTTTCATGCCTGTCTTTAATAGCCCCTGCGCCTAATTTATGACGAGATGCTGACCTAGGGCGTTTAAAAAGTTGCAAAATGGGGTCTTGTGGCTTTTTTTTTCGCCGCAAAAAAACTGGCATAGGCTTCTTAATAAATGACCCCCTTTTTCTTGATTTATTGAACAGAATTTTAGTTCTGCAAAAATAACTTTTTCGGGGCCACATTGATTATCACATTTTCATCTATTTCTCTGGACTGTAGAGTGTAGCGCAATGGTCTTCAACATGTAGTTCTAGGGCTACCTGCACGCGTTGCGAAACACGTACCCATTGATTTAAATGTTTCTGTTCACGGAGACGTGCACTACTTTGGTCCGTGATACAGACGAAACTCGCCCATTAAAGTCTATGGGTCAGGGAAAATCACAGACACAACACGGATGGCATCCGTGGTTTGTCAGTTTTTCACGGAGAACAGATAGGCAATGATTTTAAAATTAATTTTCAGCTGAGCAATGTCTGTGGATTACGAATGACACACGGAGGGTAAAAAAGGACACGCTGACCATCCATGGATCCTTCACGGACATCTTTATGGATTAAATAAGGACGCTTTTTTCCCATACGTAATACTGACACAGAAATGTGAATGAGGCCTAAACTTGTTGCAAAACAATAACACCCAGTACGCCCTTAGGCCGGGGTCACACATGATGAAAAATCCAGTGGAAAAAATCCACTGCAGTTTTTACTGCGTTTCCACAGCTAAAACCACACAAAAAAGCTGAAAGGCTAGCAGATTTCACCCTCTCCATTGAGAAGGGTGAAATTCACAATAAAAATATATAAATTGACATGCTGCGGATTTGAAAAACACAAAACCGCAGTTTTTCTACAGTTTTGTTCATTAATTTTAGGGCTTGTTCACACGACCGTGTGAAGCCTGTGCCCGTGCCGTGGACCGCAATGCACGGGCACCGGATGTGGGGCAGCCGCATGGAGATCGCAGACCCATTCACTTGAATGGGTCCGCGATCCATCGGTTTCACAAAAAGATAGAGCAAGTGCTTTCTCCTTTGCGGTGCGGAGGCACGGAACGGAACCCCAGAAAGCACTCCGCAGTGCTTCCATAGTGTTCCGTTCCGTGCTTCGGTTGGGACATCGGGACTGAGCTTTGTTATAAATTAGGTGCTTTCTCTGCCAGCCCGGGGGGGAGGGGGGGGGACAAACCAAGGCTACTGGCCATATGCATGCCCCCATTTTCCTTCTCTCTTACAGACAAGTCTAGGAGATAATCTATTTTTTTGTAGGCCAGCGGAATAGACATACGGATGGTGACCGCACACGGTGTGCTGTCCACATTTTTTGTGGCCCCATTGAAATGAATAGGTTTATATCCATGTATCCAATGCGCAAAAAATGCAGATCGAATGCAGACAAAATGTACGTTCATGTGCATGGGGCCTAATGCTCACTGTTCAGTCCGAGGAAATATTGCTGTCACACACAGCGGATTTCCTGCAGTGAATACGGTCGTGTGAATTTACCCTAATAGAATTAGAGAAATATTCCGTACTCTCCACTTGGCAGATGATAAATGTTAAGGCTACGTCTACACAACGACATTTGTCGCGCGACATTTTTTATAATGGCAGTCTATGGTGTCGCACTGCAACATGCAACATGCTGCGACTGCGACGCAACATTTGCAGAAGATCCATTCGAGATGGATTTTTCTGCGACTGTTGCGTCGCAGTCGCAGCATGTTGCATGTTGCAGTGCGACACCATAGGCTGCCATTATAAAAATTGTCGCGCGACATTAGTGCAACAAAATGTTGCGCTACAAATGTTGCAGTGTAGTTGTGCCCTATCTGTCGTCATGTAGACGTAGCCTTAGGGCTCATGCACACGACCGTATGACCTCCGAGGCATACATCGTACGCACAGGAGCGCACAGCATCATAGTAACATATGATGCTGTGCACTCCGGTGCATACGATCTATGCCGCTCCGGGACATATAGCCCGCTCACGGACCGTATGTCTCGGAGGGCATATACGGTCGTGTGCATGAGCCCTAAGTTAGTGGTGGTCTGACAACTGGAAGCTGCATGATTGCTGAGACTGTATGAGGGAGCCTGGACACGGGTGCAGGGTCAACATGCAGAAGAGCAGCATGAATTTCCATGCAGATTTATGTACGTTTCTGCAGCCAAACTGCACCAAAAAATAAAATATACCTACAGGTTTTTTTGGTGCGGTTTTGCTGCAGATCTCACCCTTCATTAGGGAGAAACCTGCAGATAAAACGGCAAACATAATGGACATGCAGCAGATTTCTAAATCCGCACAAAAGGTCAATTTCCGCATGGAAAACACCTGCAGACTGTACATGAGATTTGTTTAATCTCTTGCACTTCTCTGGTTCCGTATTACACTGCGGTTTTTTCTGCAATGAAAATCCATGTGGAAAAACTGCACATTTTCTGCTCTGTGTGGAGATGCCCTAATGCCGTACCTCCCCAGAAAAGTGTAAAGAGGGACAACATGTGCGGCAATTATTTTGTCCCCAGTTAGTGATTATTCCCCCTTTGTGCCAGCCAGGGGCGTCGCTAGGTTAAAACATTCGGGGCCTGGGCCCTGGATGTTTTGTCCCATGCCCCGAATGTCCTGCCTGCCTGCTAGATACAACTGTATTGCCGTACACAGAAAGGCAAATACAATTGAATCTTACACTGGGAAGAGGCGAAGGACCTTTGGTGACATCACAGGTCATGTGATCAGCAAAACAGGTTGTGATAGGATGACCTGGGTGATGTCACCATCCAGGTCATCCTATCACAGCCTGTTTTGCTGATCACATGACCTGTGATGTCACCAAAGGTCCTTCGCCTCTTCCCAGTGCAGGATTGGACCGGAGTCAAGAGGAGAAGGAGCCTAATGGTGATGTCTGTACAGGAGAGGTAAGTGAAGGGAGAGGCAGAGAAATGCTGGGAGTTGTAGTTATTTAACTGGGATGTATTTTAGGGCTGAAGGGAGGGATGTTATTGACATGGAACTGTGTGCTTGAGGTGGCTGGGGGAGGGAGGGATGTTATTTACATGGGACTGTATGTTGAAAGTGGATGGTGGGGGGGAATGATGTTTATGTACATGGGACTTAATGTTTAGGGTCCAGTGTTTCCCAACCAGTATGCATTCGTTCGGCTCCGTGCGGTCCCCCGTTCCATTTTGGAGGCGGACCCCAAAATGCTGCAAGCAGCATTTTTTGTGTCCGCATGGCCTTGCGGAGCCAAACGCATCCGGATTGACACAAAATGGTGCAATTGTAAACGGATCCGTCCCCCATTGACTTTTAATGTAAGTCAGGACGGATCCGTATTGGGACTTAGAAATTAAAATCTAATACAAACGAATTGGTCCTGAACGGATGCATTCGTTTGTATTATATCGGTGCGGATCCGTCCTGTACAAGTACAGGACAGATCCGCACGAACGCAAGTGTGAAAGTAGGGTGATGTTTACATGGGATTGTGCGTTGGAGGCGGCTGGGGAAGAGGTGATGTTATTTACATGGGACTGTATGGTGGAGGGAGGATTATAACTACAGGGGGCACTGCAAATCCAGGGGACATTATAGGCGTTCTTATTACTACTGGGGGCTCTATAGGAGGGTCTTGTAGATCTGCCTTATTTCTACTAAGCGCACTATGGGGGCCTTATTATTACTGTGGGGTCTGTAGGGAGCTTTATTACCACTGGGGGAACAATAGGGGGCCTTATTTCTACTAGGGACTCTGTGAGGGTATTATTAATATGGGAGGGCTCTTCTAATAATGGGGGCATTGTTGAGGTGCATTATCACGGTTGGGGCAGTGTTACTAATAAGGGCATTCTAGAAGGGAATTACTATTGGTGGGACTATGAGGAGCACTATTACTATGGGGGGCAGTAATGTTTCTTTAGGATAGTATTTGGGGGTATGTGGGGGGGGGGGGGGAGTTGAGGTTTTGGCATAGCAAGCAGCAGGATAACACTGTGGGGACTCCAGTTGGGGGATAATGATAGAAAGTGAGGAAGCTAAGATGTCTGTGTGTCACACTCTGCAGAGACGAGGCGGCTGAGAGAAGTTGTCCAGACCGAGAAGATGATGACAGAGAGGAGACGTCCCCTGAAGGCCCTGGATGTGACAGGTAAGTGCCGCTGTACAGCAAGTACAGCATAGTGCGGGGGGGGGCATATTTATTGGGGCTTGTGCCCCGGATCTTTTGAGACCCTAGCAACGCCCCTGGTGCCAGCACATAGTAGTAATGCCCACACGGTGCCCCTTCACAGTAATAATGCCCACATTGTGCCCCTCACAGTAGTAATGCTCACTTGTGCCCCCTTCACAGTTGCTATGCCCAGATATGTGCCCCCTTCACAGTTGCTATGCCCAGATATGTGCCCCCTTCACAGTTGCTATGCCCAGATGTGCCCCCCTCAAAGTAGATATGCCCAGCTGTGCTCCCTTCTTAGTAGTTAGGCTACTTTCACACTCGCATTTGGTGCGGATCCGTCACGGATCCGTTTGTATTATCTTTACCATTGGCCAAACGGATCCGTCTTGAACATCATTGAAAGTCAATGGGGGACGGATCCGTTTTCTATTGGGCCAGATTGTGTCAGTGAAAACGGATCCGTCCTGACACACAATATAAGTCAATATATCGAGAACGGAGCCCGGCAAGGTGGTGGCTGGAGGACTCCGGTCCGGCCACCACCAAGCCGGCTCCTCATAGAAGTGAATGGGAGCGTATTGCGCATGCGCGGCCCCCGCTCACATTCATTTCTATGAGGCCGATGGAAATAGTCGATCCAGCGCTCGGCTATTTTCGCCGGCCCCATAGAAAATGAATGGAGGGCTGCTGCGCATGCGCAGTGCACCCTCCTTCACTTTCGGGGCTCTGTTCTCGGACCCGCACCTATAAGACAATGGGGGCATATCCTAGCGCTATGCTCCCATTGTCCATGGTGAGACAACCCCTTTAATGATCAGTCACTTTTTTGTGATTTAGCGCATGTGGTTCCAACACTTGGAACTTGGACTTCCAAAATAACTTTTGCAGCTTTTTATTACATGACAGAGGGATTTTTAATATATATTTTTTAGTTTTATTAGGGGGAAACTGTCCAATTATTTTTTTTTTAATTATTTTTATTTAAACTATAGCTCATTATGCACATGGACGGTATCCGTGTTTTGCAGACCACAAAATGGATACGGTCATGTGAATGGACCTTTATGACGTACTGATGCATCTGAGTAGTGTATTACAACTCAGGTGTGCATTATAAGGTTCTACAGCATCTTAGGCATGCATGAGGTTCTGAAGCATTTGAGTAGTTTATTGGGAGGATCCGCAGCATCTGAGGTGTGCATTGTGAGGTTCTGCAGCAGCTGAGGTGTGGATTGTGAGGTTCTGCAGCAGCTGAGGTGTGGATTATAAGGTTCTACAGCATCTTAGGCATGCATAAGGTTCTGAAGCATTTGAGTAGTTTATTGGGAGGATCCGCAGCATCTGAGGTGTGCATTATGAGGTTCTGCAGCAGCTGAGGTGTGGATTATGAGGTTCTGCAGCAGCTGAGGTGTGCATTGTGAGGTTCTGCAGCAGCTGAGGTGTGGATTATAAGGTTCTACAGCATCTTAGGCATGCATGAGGTTCTACAGCATTTGAGTAGTTTTTTGGGAGGATACGCAGCATCTGAGGTGTGCATTGTGAGGTTCTGCAGCTGCTGAGGTGTGGATTATGAGGTTCTGCAGCAGCTGAGGTGTGCATTGTGAGGTTCTGCAGCAGCTGAGGTGTGGATTATAAGGTTCTACAGCATCTTAGGCATGCATGAGGTTCTGAAGCATTTGAGTAGTTTATTGGGAGGATCCGCAGCATCTGAGGTGTGCATTGTGAGGTTCTGCAGCAGCTGTGGTGTGGATTATGAGGTTCTGCAGCAGCTGAGGTGTGCATTGTGAGGTTCTGCAGCAGCTGAGGTGTGGATTATAAGGTTCTACAGCATCTTAGGCATGCATGAGGTTCTACAGCATTTGAGTAGTTTTTTGGGAGGATACGCAGCATCTGAGGTGTGCATTGTGAGGTTCTGCAGCTGCTGAGGTGTGGATTATGAGGTTCTGCAGCAGCTGAGGTGTGCATTGTGAGGTTCTGCAGCAGCTGAGGTGTGGATTATAAGGTTCTACAGCATCTTAGGCATGCATGAGGTTCTGAAGCATTTAAGTAGTTTATTGGGAGGATACGCAGCATCTGAGGTGTGCATTGTGAGGTTCTGCAGCTGCTGAGGTGTGCATTGTGAGGTTCTGCAGCTGCTGAGGTGTGCATTGTGAGGTTCTGCAGCTGCTGAGGTGTGGATTGTGAGGTTCTGCAGCAGCTGAGGTGTGGATTGTGAGGTTCTGCAGCAGCTGAGGTGTGGATTGTGAGGTTCTGCAGCAGCTGAGGTGTGCATTAAGAGGTTCTGGAGCTTCTAAGTAGTTTATTGTGGGGTTCTGCAACATCTGGGGAGTGAACTATGAGGTTCTGCAGCAGCAGAGGTATGCATTGTGAAGTTCTGCAGCAGCTGAGGTGTGTATTGTGAGGTTCTACAGCATCTGAGGAGTGCTTTATGAGGTTTTGAAGCCCCTGAGTAGTGTATTGTGAGGTTCTGCAGTATCCTAGGTGTGCATTGTGAGGTTCTGCAGCAGCTGAGGTGCGCATTAAGAGGTTCTGAAGCATCTAAGTAGTTTATTGTGAGGTTCTGCAACATCTGTGGAGTGAACTATGAGGTTCTGCAGCAGCAGAGGTGTGCATTGTAAGGTTTTGCAGCAGATGTCTTGTATATTATGATGAACTTTAGTGACCAACTGCTTCTGCAGGAAGAGATAAGCAATGTCTATATAGCACCATGGAGCTCTGTAAAACCATCAGATTCTCAATGACATGAAAATGTGACATTTACACAAACACTACATACATATAGTCAGGTCGATGGAAAAGTCGCACTGGTGTGTATCATAACAGATTGCTTATCTTACAGTCCTTCTCACTTTTCTTGTAGAATTTGTTGTGTATTTATGTGAATTTCCAAATTCCTTCCTTCCTTTTAGATCCCATAGAAGATGTAAGTATCTGAGAAGTATTTGTCTCTGCAGCTCACAAGCTTCCCTGGTGGTCTAGTGGTTAGGATTCGGCGCTCTCACCGCCGCGGCCCGGGTTCGATTCCCGGTCAGGGAATGTGCATTTTTCTTTCATCAGATTGTGTTCACATTTTGTCACATAATTTTTTTTTCTTCCAATTACCTAACCTGTTTTTACCACTTTGTAGGATGATGATATTTTAACACACGTCTAAGAACCGATATTGAGACAATTATACTGAAATAGCACATACTACATCAAGTTACTGTGGATTATGCATGAACAAACTAATTTAAATTAAGCAATGTGTGTGCAAATCATCTACTTTCTGATTTAAACAAAACACAGTAAAAAAGAAATGAAATATATATATATATATAAAAAAAATAAAAAATGAAAATATTTGCTGCGTTGGCCGGGAATCGAACCCGGGTCAACTGCTTGGAAGGCAGCTATGCTCACCACTATACCACCAACGCCTGCTGCAGGAAGCTGCTTTTCTGAGCACTTATGTCAACATCACAAGGGAGATTTACACTGTGTTAATAAATATAGAGTTCTGCAGTATGGAGACCAGACAACATGCTGGCAAGTTTCTATACTGTCTGAATGAGCTATGATACCATCCAAACAGATAATTAGGTAAACAGAGATAGATAGATATGAGAGAGAGATAGATATGAGATAGTTAGATATAAAAGAGATAGATAGATTTGAGATTAGATGGATAGAATACATTTAAGATAGACAGATAAGGGTGGGTTTACACTAGCGTTAGGGATTCCGCTATGGCTTTCCGTTATAACATGGTTATGATAGAAAATAACGGAATCCATAAGACGAAAGTCAAAGCGGAAGCCTTTAAGAGGCATTCCGTCCTAATAGAAGTCTATGGGAATCATAATGGATCTGTCTGGTTCCCGTTATGCAAGACGGAAAACAAAGTCCTGTCGACAGGACTTTTTTCTCCGTACTGCATAACGGGACCCAGACGGATCAGTTTTGATTCCC
This sequence comes from Bufo gargarizans, assembly GCF_014858855.1. NCBI lineage: Eukaryota > Metazoa > Chordata > Amphibia > Anura > Bufonidae > Bufo > Bufo gargarizans. The sequence continues at coordinate 96,087 of NW_025334745.1, read as the reverse complement.
ATAGACTTCTATTAGGACGGAAAGCACAACGGAATGCTTTTTAAAGGCTTCCGTTTTGCATTTCGTCATAATACAAGTCTGCCCATAGACTTGTATTATGGAGGCCTGTCAAAGGCTTCCGTCTTATGGATTCCGTTATTTTCTGTTGTAACCATGTTATAACGGAAAGCCATTACGGAATCCATAACGCTGACGTGAACCCACCCTAAGATAGACAGATGAATAGAGAGATAAAGATTTGAGATTGATAATAAACAGCATGCAGCATAACCATTGAAGACAGGGGTGTAGCTATGGGGCCCGAACTCAGAAGGGGCCCACCCAGGATGAGGATTAAAAGATTTTATTGTCAGGGCAACAGTATTATACAATGACATTATATAAAGTGACACTGGAGGGAACGGACGGAGCAGTTGCTGGGCCTCATCTGAGAGGTTGATCTTGACTGGCCTCAGGAGTGGGGGTTGCATAGGGAGGTCCCGTTTAAAATTTTTAAAGGGAACCTGTCACCGGGATTTTGGGTATAGAGCTGAGGACATGGGTTGCTAGATGGCCGCTAGCACATCCACAATACCCAGTCCCCATAGCTCTGTGTGCTTTTATTGTGTAAAAAAAACGATTTGATACATATGCAAAGGAACCTGAGATGAGTCAGAGCTTGAAAATATGACTTCTCTGGTCACACAAGTAAGATATGACGCTTTTATGTTAATTTGCATATGTATCAAATCAGTTTTTTTACACAATAAAAGCACACAGAGCTATGGGGACTGGGTATTGCGGATGTGCTAGCGGCCATCTAGCTACCCATGTCCTCAGCTCTATACCCAAAATCCCGGTGACAGGTTCCCTTTAAGTGGGGAGCAGCCATTTCTTGTTGCGCCACTGATTGAAGAGGAAGCAGCATTTGCGTGTGTTGAGGCCCTTTCAAGCTGATTGGCGGGGGTGCAGAGTCAGACCCATAGAGATTATGAGGCTAGGTCATCAATATCTGTAGCTTCTGGGACCCATGCCTATGTTCAGAACAGGACCCCCGAAGTGAACGGAGGGCAGCCACGCATGTCCCTTCATATGGGAGTTTCGAAAATAGCCAGACACTGGCTCAGGTATTTCCAGCAGTCTCTTAAATCATTTCTATGGATCTTCCCTGTGGGAAGGTGCCTGAGCAATAGGTTCTAGTCTGCTAGCGTCCTGCAAAGATGTGCTGTTCTGTTTGTCCACCCCTGTACGGATTTCTGCCTGCATCCTAACCTCCGTCCGACCTGACCTCTGCTTGATGTCTTTACTGACCCTGAGCCGTTTATAGGATTTCACAACCCTGACTGAGGTATTGCCTGATCCCTCTGTGCTCTGCACCAGTGTCTCTTGACCCCTGTGGGTCAGCAGTCACCTGAAAAGGGCCTACTCCAACAGGTAGTAGCCTGGTGGTTTCCCTGCAGCAAAGTCCAGATCCCTGTATAGGGTTAAACGGTGAATACATCCCTACCAACTAATCCTACATTTCTGTACATAAGCTATAATTGATTATGGTCTCAATCTGTAGCATCAGCTTGGCTACACTGACCTATTTAACCGACACTGCTCCTTACACAGCACCACCCGGCCTTATAATGTTGTGGGTATCTGACCTTGCATCTACTAAATTATACTGACATAAAGATGTCAGTATAATTCAATAGATGCAATGTCAGACAGAGACACACAGCATTAGGCTCCTTTCACACCTGCGTTCAGGTGTCCGCTCGTGAGCTCCGTTTGAAGGAGCTCACGAGCGGCCCTGAACGCAGCTGTCTGGCCCTAATGCATTCTCAGTGGAGGCGGATCCACTGAGAATGCATCCGCCTGCCAGCGCTCAGCCTCCGCTCCGCGAGCGGACACCTGAACGCTGCAAGCAGCGTTCGGGTGTCCGCCTGGCCATGCGGAGGCGAGCGGATCCGTTCTGACTTACAATGTAAGTCAATGGGGACGAATCCGCTTGAAGATGACACAATATGGCTCAATCTTCAAGCGGATCCGTCCCCCATTGACTTTCAATGTAAATTCGGAACGGATCCGCTCAGGCTACTTTCAGACTTAGAAAATTTTTCTAAGTTCTAACGCAGACGGATCCGTTCTGAACGGAGCCACCGTCTGCATTAATATGAGCGGATCCGTTCAGAACGGATCCGATCGAACGCAGGTGTGAAAGTAGCCTTATACATCATTATAATGCTGTGTAAGGAGCAGTGTCCATAATGTATATGTTTCTCCTAAAATATTAAGTTGACAAGGTTTGACTTTTTTTTTTTCCCACAAAAAGTTGAATGATGAAAAAAAAAACTAAAAAAAAAAACTGACTTCTACCCCCAGCTGATGGTCTGGGACATATGAAACTGTATGAAAAGAAAAAAAAGACATTTTTTTTTTATAACATAAACATGTAGTTTTATTGTACAGGCTGAACAGTCTGAAGCACGCCTTGTTTCACGTAGAATTACAGTTGAGAAACATACATTTTCATCCCTCCTAAAGAATATTTCTCTTTGGCCAGTTTCACTCAAGAGTAATACAGACACATTGCTGCGTCAGAGTTATGGCCACAAATGTAAGTCCAACTGTGGGTCTAAAAAGCTGAACTAACGGCCTTAGGCTACTTTCACACTGGCGTTTTTGTTTCCGTTTGCGAGATCCGTTCAGGGCTCTCACACGCGGTCCAAATCAGATCAGTTTGCCCTTAATGCATTCTGAATGGAAAAGGATCCGCTCAGAATGCATCAGTTTGCCTCCGATCAGTCTCCATTCTGCTGTAGAGGCGGACACCAAAACACTGCTTGCAGCGTTTTGTTGTCCGTCTGACGAAACTGAGCCAAACGGATCCGTCCTGGCACACAATGCAAGTCAATGGGGACGGATCAGTTTTCTATGACACAATCTGGCACAATAGAAAACGGATCTGTCTTCTATTGACTTTCAATGGTGTTAAAGACGGATCCGTCATGGCTATGTTACAGATAATACTAACGGATCCGCACCAAACGAGGGTGTGAACGTAGCCTTATACAGTAGATCACTATCACGATGATAGTTTAGGTCATTGGACTCATAATTAGGTTGATCTTTGTAGCCGAAATATAGGGGCAACAATATGCCTGCAGTATGCTTAGTCGAAAAAGGACTTTTCCTTTATTTCCTCTCTTCTCTATAGAAGTGATAAGAGCCACAGTCCTGTAATGTCTACATTACAACAGTCTATCAAACTTTCAAATAGTATTATTTTGAAAGAGAACCTGTCATTTCTCCTTACATGTTGGTTTTAGAGTATATTTGTATTTGCTATGATATAAATCTACAGCATTGGTTTTTCAGAACTTTACGTTACGTTGTGCAGTTTCTTTTTTTATTCCTGCTAGAAATATGGAAATGGCGATGGAAACAACCAGTTGCAAACATATTCGTACATCTCTAGGAGGAATAACCCAGGAATGGTACAATGCAGCATTTTAAGATGCTCCAGAATTGCTATACTATGGGGAATATAAATATTTAGTAAGCCATGTTGAGCGCTTACAGGTCCTCTTTTAATTTGCATGTTGTAACATGTTATTTGTTCTATGCTACACGTGAGGAACTGAAAATCAAAAAGCTAAAGTCAGGCCATGTTCACAACGGTGTCAGAGATTCCTTCAACACAATGGACACACTGGCGGAAACCAGCAACCCCATAAGGGCTCATGCACACGACAGTATTTTGCCTTCAGTATACTGGCCGTTTTTTTGGTTCAGTGTGCTGTACATATACTGAACCATTCATTTCAATGGTTCAGCAAAAAATACTGAAGTGTCTCCGTGTGTATTCCGTTTCAGTATTTCCGTATCGTGAAAAGATAGAACATGTCCTATTCTTGTCCGCAAATCACGGTGCTTGGCGCCATTCAAGTCAATGGGTCCGCAAAAAAAACGGAACACATACGGAAATGCATCCGTATGTCTTCCGTATCCGTTCCGTTTTTGCTGAACCATCTATTGAAAATGTTACGCCCAGCCCAATTTTTTTCTATGCAATAACTGTATATGGTATACGGAAAAACGGAACAGAAAAACGGAAAGGAAACAGAACCACAACGAAAACAAAAAACGGAACGGATCCATAAAAAACGGACCGCAAAACACTGAAAAAAGCCATACGGTCAACAAGGACTAACAGGCTCTGCTCGTGTCCTTCTTGTAATGGATCCTGCACTGTGACGTGGTTTACATTTATAATGGAAACCATGATGCAGGTGTGAAGAGAGACTAGCATCTTCTATAACAGGGATGGCCAACCTGAGGCTTTCCAGCTGTTGCAAAACTACAACTCCCATCATGCCCGGACAGTCTACAGCTATCAGCCTACAGCAGGGCATGGTGAGAGTTGTAGTTTTACAACAGCTGGAGAGCCGCAGGTTGGCCATGCCTGTTCTATAACATACAGATGGCCATGTATATAAAGATCAATGAAGCAGGCAATGGCAACCGATCAGATACTTGTAATTTCTAATCTTTACTTGCGATATTGGCTGCATGGTCTTCACCGGCATTCATACTGTACACGGCAATAAGTGCATCAAAAACAAGGAGAGAACATCTCCCTAAAACTAACCAAATAATGTTTTTCTAGACAGACACAGGGTCTACCCTAGGGCTCCTTGAGTGATAATCTGGTGTAAGATCTAAAGACGACTCACTTTGAGACATACACACCACACAGTCCATGTAACGGTGCAGCTACAGAACAAGGATAATAAAAATACTGGAAGATTTCTAATATTGTTAGACTAGTAACTTTAAAAAAGAAGTTAAAAACACCTTCATAAAGTCTGAGGCCTCTTTCACATGAGCAAGTTTTCCGCGCGGGTGCAATGCAATGCGTGATGTGAACGCATAGCACCCGCACTGAATCCTGACCCATTTATTTCAATGGGTCTGTGTACATGAGCGGTTTTTTTCAAGCATCACTTCTGCGTTGCGTAAAAAAAAAACGCAGCATGTTCTATAGTCTGCGTTTTTCACGCAGCCCTGGCCCCATAGAAGTAAATGGGGCTTCAGTGAAAAACGCATTGTATCCAGAAGCAAGTGCGGATGCGATGCGTTTTTCACTGATGGTTGCTAAGAGATGTTGTTTTATTAAACCTTCAGTTTTTTTATCACGTGCGTGAAAAACGCATCACAACGCATTGCACTTGCGTGGAAAAAACTGAACGCAATCGCAGACAAAACTGACTGAACTTGCTTGCAAAATGGTGCGAGTCTCACTGAATGCACCCGGACCTAATCCGTCACGCTCGTGTGAAAGGGGCCTAAAGGTGGCCATGCACGTTAGACAGGAGTTGGTTGATCAGCAGCTGAACAAACAAACATCTGGTGAACGTTCGTTTGGAAGACACGGCCATACACGTTTCAGTCCATATTGGCCGTTACAGTTGACAAACTGCCCACATACATTCAATGGATGAAAGATCTTTCCGGGCTTTTAATATTGATGACCTATCCTCAGGATAGGACATAAATATCTGACCAGCAGGGGTCCGACAACCAGCACCCTCGCCGATCAGCTCTATGAGCAGACTGCGTGCGCACATGCCATCTCCCATCATCTCTCTTCCTTCTGCTGCTATGTCTATGGCACAGCATAGAGAAGGCACGTGAACATTGCATGTGCCGTCTCTTCGTACAGCTGATTGGCGGGGGTGCCGGGTGTCGGATATTGATGACCCATCCTGAGAATAGGTCAATATTAAAAGACCGGAGAATCCCTTTAAAGAAAGATCTTTCATCGTACTATCAGATGAAAATTTTGAATATGGCCGACTTCTTTTCACATGATAATAGTCTATCATCAGCTGGCTAAAATGATCGTTCATTGTTAAATTTCACCCGACGAACATTAGTTTTTGTTGAAATTATCGGTTTTGACCAACTTTAGACTAATGTGTATGGCCACCTTAATAAAACGCTTCTTCACCTACTGACTGGAGATTCACGATGGGTGTATTTAGAAGGGCAAAAATAGCTGCATCTTTTTTTACAGCTGGACAAGGCTAATTATTAGTGAGGAAGGGCACCCAGAACACATGACAATCTCAATTCCCAGGCACAAAAATATTGGCGAAAGCAGCTCCAGAGATTTTTTGCTTTTCAGTAGAACAGCAGGAGCTGGGCCTGGATCTCATGTCTCCTGTACCACAAGTCGAACTACATGGGAGAGACAGAAAAATCAGAGACCCCTTGGTGGTCTTCTAATCATTAGAAGCAGAAAGGATTATCAAAAACTCTGGAAACCCATTATAGCAAAATGTGCCAGTACAGAGTTGAACACGGCATCCATTCCTGTACAAGTGCTATAGCAAACCTAGAACGTCGGGGACAATTTTGGCATAAAAAATAAATAAAAAATTTAGAATTGTTTAAAAGAAAGTTGCATAAAAGTGGAGTTACTCTAACTCCGAACTCCCTACAGACATATTTGAATATGAGCTGATAAACCATAGAACCTATTTAAGGGCGGGTTCGCACTGGCATTAGGATATTCCGTTACAGGTTCCGTTATAACGGAATATAGCAGAATTCATAAGACGAAAATCAAAATGGAAACCTTTAGAGGCATTCCGTTTTGATCCGTCATAATACAGGTCTATGGTTGACAGAACTTTGTTTTCCCTCCTGCATAACGGAAACCAGACAGATCCGTTATGCTTGCCCATAGACTTCTATTATGACGGATCAATAACGGAACCTATAGCGGAATATCCTAACGCCAGTGCGCACTCGCCCTAACTAAATGCCCAGGCTCTCATTAGCAGGTAAAATAAAGGCTATGTTTGCATGGGGGTAGGAAATACCTCTGATCACTGTTTAATATGTACGCAGCTCAATTTTCAGATTGATGGGGGTCTGACACCTGGCATCCCTGCCAATCAGTTGTTTGAAGAGGCTGTAGCGCTCACTGGAGCTCTGGTAAGTGCCATGGCCTCCATTGGATAGCACCTGTGCTCGGTATCCCATCTTCACCCAATTCTCTTAAATGGGACTATGCTGCGCCTAGGCCACGTGACTGATGAACGTGAGGTCACATAGCCTAGGAAGAGCATAAGTTCTCATTGAAGCGACCTCTTCATACAGCTAATCAGCGGTGCGGTGGGGTGGGGGAACCCCACTAATCTCATACTGAAGACCTATCCTAAGGATAGGCCATCAATATGGAAATACTGTTAAACTGCGCTCACACATTTGCTTATTTTTTTTGTCTGTGTGATATCCGTAAACTTTCCTTTGCAAAAAATTATTGCATTAGATCCCATTAGAAAAAAGGAGCAGAATCTTTGGTAAACTGAAGCCTTTCTGAGAAACCGACGTTAAAAATGGACCTATAAAATTGTATGGGGGCCGTCTGTCAGTGAAAAACGGACAAGATAGAGCATGTTCTATTTTTTCACATGTTTTTCACTGCGGGTCAAAAAACTGCCATATAATTAACCCCATAGACTACTATTGATCTTAAAACGGACATGTGATGGCCGTTAAAAAAAAATGTACATCATATGTTCGTTTTCCACTGTCATATGCATGTAGCCTTAGTGTTAACAAGGTGATAATATACATGTCAACCTAATGTACTAATAAAAAATAAAATAAAATATATATATATATATATATATAAAATAACTTTTCATTTCATTAAAGGGGCTATCCAGGACTTTAACATTGCCTATTTTTACAATAGGCCGTTAAAGAGGTTGTCCCACTTTTCATGGCCAAAGATGGAAATAACCAAAGTAAGAGCCGGCCAAAGGAGCAGGAGTTACAGAATTGGGCGACCAACTGTCCGTAACTCCCATAAAGGCGAATGTGAGCAACGAGGTTTCAGAAACTCCCATGTTACGGAAATAGCGTATCATGCTGTGCTACGCCATTTGTGTAGCTCCCATTTATTGCTATGGGAATTTCAGAAACAGTGGAACGCCAGCAATTTGGATGTTTCCATAATTCCGTCCATCATTGGATAGGAAGGGACAACCCCCTTTAATGTTTGATCAAAGGGGGCCTAACCCCTAGAACGCCTGACAATCAATACAGTGAGGAGGTAGCAGTGCTTCCAACTTGTCTGTACATCGACTAGTACTGCGTCTCTCCCTATTCATGTGGGATGAGCTGCAGTATCAGGCACAGCTGTCCATGCAAATGAGTCACGGTTCCCTATCTTGGAGAACCCTATCAAAGTTAGTTTCAGAGGGCTGTAAAGTTTAAAGGTGAAGATTTATCGAAACTGGCCCTTTCTGGATATCGCCTGCACTGCCGGAGGATGCAGCTAATTTATGATGAGGCTCAGGCCTAGGTGCATTCTCCAGCAGTCCGTGCACCTAAACAGACATCTATGGAAGCTCTGAGCTGCCGCAGATTACTGGCTTTGAAGATAAATTAGTCGCTGCTATTGGCCAAGCCTCCTTTCAGAAAAGTGGGGAAGGCAGTGAAAAACTGTGAGACGAGACAATTTTTTAAAAAGTCACAGTTAATAAGTCTCAGGGTACTTTCACAGTAGCGTTTTTCTTTTCCGGCACCGAGTTACATCAAAAGGGCTCAATGCCGGAAAAGAACTGATCAGGTATATCCCCATGAATTCTGAATGGAGAGTAATCCGTTCAAGATGTCTTCAGTTCAGTCATTTTGACTGATCAGGCAAAAGAAAAAACTGTAGCATGTTACGGTTTTATCTCCCGCGAAAAAAACTGAAGACTTGCCTGAATGCCGGATCCAGATTTTTTTTCTCCATAGGAATGTATTAGTGCAGGATCCGGCATTCAAAATACCAGAATGCTGGACTGAAAAAAGGGTGAAAAAAAATAAATGCCGGATCCGTTTTGCCAGATGACATCGGTAAGACGGATCCGGCATTTCAATGCATTTTTTTGACTGATCAGTCTTACTAATGCCATCAGTTGGCATACGTTTTGCCAGATCCGGCAGGCAGTTCCGGAGACGAAACTGCTCACCGGATCACTCTGCCGCAAGTGTGAAAGTAGCCTCAAATGCACAGATAACGCCACTTTTCAGGTGCAAGGGAGATGATAAATCTCCCCCCAAATTTTTAACACGTGTATTTATGGCTGTAAGACTCCAAAATCCATGCAAAGCAATATAATTTTTTTCAACTGGGCATGTGGAGTAACCATACAGAGGAGTAACATGTACCTACCATGTGAGAGTCATAATACTGGTATCTCCTTATTTGGAAGAGTGCCCCATGGGCCACCTTAGGCACCAGGGCATGAGTGAGTGCGACTGAACCCAGTGTAGCTGCGCCTCTGTGGCCATAATACACATATAAAAAGTATTATGTGCAAATTTTCAGCATTTTGCACATTTAAATACATAAAACATGGACTTTTTAAAAAAAACAAAAAAAGCCAGTTTATAAAATATTTCAATATTAGTTAACTATTCTGATGGATTTCCAGGAATGCTATCATATACTGTACTAAGTATAGTTTGTTAACAGAACTAAAACTGACTAAAGGGCAGGACAACCATTATGTCTCTTCTCTCCCCTTTCCGCCTCTTGTTCTAACACCTTTATTTGTCAGTGGCTTATCCGAGCTCTGAGCAGGCGGTGACGGGTCATTGTTTGTTGAGGGTACTTTTATGCGAGATGTACTCTGTTCATCTGTGGAACATGTGGCTGCAAGAAATGTCCCTGCAGGAATTGACAACTGTTGTAAAATACCCCTGAGTAAGAGGTTGTTCTCATGCATGATCTTTTCTTTCTTTTCATAGTGCTCCTGCATGATCTTCAGCTTGGCCTCGTGGTGTTGCCTGAGCAGATGTAACTTCTCCGTTCTGTATTGCCTCTGCTCTTCAATATGTTTTTGCTTTTGCCTAAATTCTCTTGCCCTTTCAGTTGCTCGAACGTGGTTGTTCACCTTTATATTTCTGGTCAGCTGCTGAACCCCTACGCCTAAATGTAACAAGTCCATGTGAAGAACATGCATCTGATGTCTTTGGGATCTGTGGTACTGACGTTGTGCTGTATGAAGACTCCCAACAACTTTATTAATGGTTCCTGCGTTGGTAGAGTTTGGGTGGTTACTTGGAGCCGACAATGAAGAATAAGGGTGGTTAGGTATCAGATGAGGCTTGGTAGTCACTAAAGAGGGTTTGTTAGAAACAGGAACAGACTTGGTTACAGCAGGAAGGGGCTTGGCGCTAGCTGGAAAAAGTTTGGCTGGAACAACAGGAGGTCTGGTAGCAACAATTGCTTTGGTAGAAGGAATATGGAGTTGGGAAGCCATGCAAGGCTGGGTAGCTGTTGGCAGAGATGGGGCAGGTGCAGGGAACGATTGTGGCGAAGGTGTGGGCGCATCCTTGCTGTAGTCGATGGGTTCCATTTTTATCACCATCTCCTTGTCATCTTCTTCCTCCTCTTCTGCCATGTCAACTATAGGTGAAAGTGATACAGAAAATTAGTTAAAGGAATTGTCTCATCTTAGACATTGAAGGCATATCGTTAGGATACGCCACCAAGAGCAGATAGGTGCTTGTCTCAGAGATGCATAACAAGCACCCATCTCCAGACTGGGACCCCTGAAGGGAGCGGAGAGCAGCGGCACATGTGCGACCACCCTCCATTCATTTCCATAGGACTACCACAAATAACTAAGAACTGGCTCAGCTATCTCTGGCAGTCCCACGGAAGTGGATGGAGTCGCGGCCGCACCTGTGCTATGTACTCTCCCTTCATTTCTAAGGGAGTTCTGAAAATAGCCAAGCACACTCACTCAGCTATTTTCAGAACTCCCATAGAGATGAATGAAGAGTCGCATGCACTCTCCTTCACTTTCGGTGACCCATTCTGGAGATAGATGTGGGTTCCAGAGGTGGCAGCCACACGTATCTTGGTACTTTCTAGCGATTTGCCACCAATCTCTAAGATGAGACGACCTCTTTAAAGGGAATCTGTCACCAGCTACCTCCCTATCAAACTATTTGCATAGACACACAGCTGTGGTTCAACACTGTTTTTCTTTTGTTGATCCGAGGCGTCGTTCCCAGGTTATGATACTTTATGCCTTTGGCGCAATGAGGACGTCACCATTGCTCCTGTTGCACCCAAGCTCCACTCCTTCCTGTGGCCAGGCCCTCCCTCACTGCTTTGCCGCTGCCTGGCCCTGTCAATCAAAGCAGCGAGGGAGGGGCTGGCTACAGAAAGGAGCGGAGCTTGGGTGCAACAAGAGAAGAGCAATGGTGACACCCTCATTGCCCCAAAGGCCTAATTTGTATATGTTCAGTTATACAATTTAGATTTGCAACCTACAAAACTATGAAAGCAGTAAGCCAACTAAGAAAATATCTGTAAAGAATAAATCAAGGCAACTGGACGTACTGTAGATTTCTTGAAAAAACGTTTCACTCGTTTTTCCAACGAGCTTTCTCAATTCTGAGTGACTGTACAAGAATTCTCTGGGAATAAATATGTAACTGAATTAACATCTGGTAAATATACCCAGCATGGGGTCAGAGGTGAGTATAATTTCTGGGTATAATTACCAGATGTTAATTCAGTTACATATTTATTCCCAGAGAATTCTTGTACAGTCACTCAGAATTGAGAAAGCTCGTTGGAAAAACGAGTGAAACGTTTTTTCAAGAAATCTACAGTACGTCCAGTTGCCTTGATTTATTCTTTACAGATATACCATGACCTGGATAAATGAGAACCTTCACAGACAACTGAGAAAATAGATCTTCAGATTACAATTGTCAGTATATACTGTACATTGACAAAGGAGAACATAGATAATGGTTCAGATGCTTACAGGAAGAATGGTTCCAAAAATCATCTTCATAACAGTTCTCTTCTTCAGGCTCATATTTACCTGTTCACAAAAAAAATCAATTACAAAACGGCACAACTACACAGATAAGACAGTGTTCACATCTGTGTTGGAGGCTCCCTCTGGGATTCTGTCTAAAATAGTGGACAAAACAGCGCAACATGCCGTGCTAGTTTATCTAGTAAAAAGATGGGACATCATTAAGGAAAACTGATGATCCCATTATAGTCAGTGTGGTCCTTTGGGCGCTGCTGGCATTAGACATGCAAAAGATACAGCACTGCCATTACTTTCTACTATAATGAGCAGAAAAAACAACAATGCAGGTGTGAAGAGAGATGGAGAAATAATTAACTTCACCAATTAATTCAAATCCGTGCAAAAGCTAAACGTGTTCCTGATCTTTGTAGAGGACTGTACATACCTTCATTCTTCTGTCCAGAACTTGTATAGGACGAGAAGCCCATACGTGCTGGAGGAGTATGATTACTAGGACCTACAGCAGATGAACCAGCAAAAATCGTATTAATAACTTTCAAAAGTATTAATCTTTATCTTGCGGTTGCCAAGCTTTAAACTTAGCAGAAATGTCATCCAAACTAAAATCAAAACAAGGTTTATTGTGAAAGGGGTAGTAATGATGTAAATACATGAATGCAAACCCCTCTCCCATCCTTAACCCCTGGGATTTTCCATTTTTTGTGTTTTCGCTTTTCACTACCCAAGTTCCCATAGTCCTAACTTTTTAATTTTTCCATTCACATAGCCTTATGAGGGCTTATTTTTTGCGGGACAAGTTGTACTTTCTAATGGCACCATTTACGGTTGCATACCATGTAGTAGGGAGTGTTTTTTTTACACTGTACACTATGTGGTAAAATTGACCTGTTATCTTCATTCTCCAGGTCAGTACGGTTCCAACGATACCACACTTGTATAATTTTTCTTGCGTTTTAATACTGAAACAAAAATGTAAACCTTTGAGTAAAAAAAAATATTTTTTTTTCATAACCATATTCTGACCCCTATAACTTTTTGGTAGCTATGTGTACGGGGCTGTGTGAGGGCTCATTTTTTGCAGGACGAGCTGTTCTTTTCAGTGATACCAATTTTAAGTGTGCGCGACTTTTTGATTACTTTTTATTAAAAAATTATTGGGTAGTTGAAGTGAAATAAAATGGCAAATTGGCTGTTTTTATTTTTTCCCCGCTACGCCATTAAATTTGTTGTATTTTAATAGTATGGGCATTTTCGCACACGGTGCTGCCCATGATATTTTATTTATTTATTGGTTAAGTATTTTTATTGTAAGGAAAGGGGGGTGATTTGAACTTTTTTTTTTTTATATATTTGTAAAAACTTTCTTTTTTTTAAGTCACCCTGGGTGACAATAACTGCCAATCATTCGATTGCCCATAGTAAATAATTGAAAACTTCATTTGCACTATATCAATACAAGGCTGCCACCTAGTGGCCTGTATTGATAGAGATATATATATATATATATATATATATATATATATATATATATATATATATATATATATATATATATATATATATATATATATAGATCCATAAAAAGATTCAGGCAGCACTCCCTTTAGTGCAGAAATAATGCAGGTGCCCGCGGTGGTCCCTCGATATGGGACAAATTCAGTAGAGAAGGAAAGTCCGCAGCACTCCTTTAAGTAAAAAAGTGAATTTTATTCACACATGTCAGACAACGTTTCGGTCCTCTCACAGGACCATTTTCAAGTCAAATGGTCCTGTGAGAGGACCGAAACGTTGTCTGACATGTGTGAATAAAATTCACTTTTTTACTTAAAGGAGTGCTGCGGACTTTCCTTCTCTACTATATATATATATATATATATATATATATATATATATACACACACACATATATATACATACACACACATCTAATTGACTCTGAAGCCTGCGGTAAATTAGCACAAGGTAACAGATTGCCCGATCTCAAGCGGGGAAGCTGTTACCGGACTGGAAGCGCGCGCAACTTCCGGTTCCGTTCTGCGCAGATGCTGTGGTCACATTTGACCACGGCATCTGAAGGGTAATATGTATGCGATTAGCCTTATGGTCGATCGCATACATGTGTCGCGGGTCTCCGCTATTTAAAATAGCAGAAACCCCGTGGCTGAGGCGTGTCCGCTGCACGTGCGAGCGGGCGCCATGTTTAGGGATCGGACCCATAACGTACAGCTACGTCATGTGTCCTTAAAAAGTTAATGTGAAAAAACACTAAATGCAACAATTTTATTTGTAGATTTGGAGAAGCCGATATTTCCCCCCTAAATGAATGATTTTGACTTACGTGGTTCTCGGTCTGTGTCCACATGTCCCTCCACTGGTCGAATAGTCTCTGAGCCGATGACATGCATCAGTTCTTCTTCATATGATAAGTATTGTAGCTCCAGGCAAGGACCACCCCCGTTAAGTTGGGAATACTTGTGCTGATCAATCATTTTTGCCTTTACGCGTCTTTTTATATCCCTTAGTCTCTTCTTGCAGTTTTCGGCACTCCTGGGCTGGGTGCCTGCTGCATTTACAGCTTCTACAATCCTAGACCACAAAAAGTTCTTCCGGGCTTGGGAGGTGGTTGCTGCATTCCTCCCAATGATACTGTCCCAGACACCTACTGCTTCATGTACAAGAGCACAGTTTTCATCAAAAGAAAATTTGATGTTGCGCGGAGCTTTCGAGAATGTATAATCAGTAAACCCCAAACCACTGCCACTCTGTTCCCTACTACTGCCATTCTGTGCAAACAAACTCTCTTTCCTGATATCTCCAGCAATATCCACACCACCCTGGCTCCCAGGGACATGTTGTGCTATTGGTGGGTGAGAGGAACTTCTGAGTACATATTCTAATTTAAAAAGATTGGCTGCTTTGCTCTCCAGTGGTGTCAACCGGGCAAGTAATGAGGGCTCCGATCCAGGGCCTGGTGTTTGCTTTTGCATCGCCACCAGTTTGTCTATTAGTCTATGTTTGTAGAGATACCAGTGCTTCTTAGCCTCCTCAATCCCTCTCTGCAGAACACCCACAGAATTCACATTATCGAGTACCTTCTGCCAAACGGAAACTTTCTGTGCAAATGGGGTAATTCTGGCTCGTTCCCCAAACAGTTTATCATAGTGCTCCAGCAGCTCTCTCACTAAAACAAACTCTTCTGAGGCTGTAAATCTGGGGCGTCTCTTAACCACCTTTTCAGTAACATTCGCTCCAATTTTTGGGTGAACACCACTTTGTGATGGTTCTGTTACAAAAGGAAAAAAACAAAAAACAATGTGATTCCACAATCACTTAAAGGGAGACGGTCAACTATCTTCACAATAAACTGGTAGAATCTCATTGCAGTTCTCATACAGCTCATAAATGGCACAGTTTTTAAGCTTATATTACACCTGTAGATAATACTGAAGATTATCGCTAATGAGCGTTCACAGGATCACTTGTTAGCAATGATCTGGCAGTGTAAGGCTGCCGCCAATTACCTGACGATGGAGCAAACGCTCGTTCATCGGATAATTGGAATCTTTTAGCAGGTTTAAAAGTCCAGATCGTGCCGTGTAATGTGCTGCTGGCTAACAATAAATCAGTATGGGGACATGCGACGGCAATAGAGTTGTTGCGATACCAAATTTTTGATTCGGTTTCGATACCATGAAAAAGTATTGCGATACTCGATACCATTCGATACCACGCGAAAAAAATAAACCAAAAAAGCCACGTGCATTCCACATGTTTAAAAATGGCGAATCGCGCAGTTTTTATTAATTTTTTTCTGTTCCGGCGTTCACCACCTAGATTTTTTTTTTATATTTTAATAGTTTGGACTTTTCTGACGTGGCGATATGTAATATGTTTATTATTTATATATTTTATATATGTGAAATTGGGAAAAGGGGGTCATTTATACTTCATATTTTGGTGGGGGTTTTTTTTACACTTTTTATTTAATAACTATTTCCCCCCTTAGGCTACTTTCACACTAGCGTTCGGGTGGTTCAAACGGGGCTCACAAGCGGCCCCGAACGCTTCCGTCCAGCCCCAATGCATTCTGAGTGGATGCGGATCCGCTCAGAATGCATCAGTCTGGCAGCGTTCAGCCTCCGCTCCGCTCAGCAGGCGGACACCCGAACGCTCCTTGCAGCGTTCGGGTGTCCGCCTGGCCGTGTGGAGGCGTGCGGATCCGTCCAGACTTACAATGGAAGTCAATGGGGACGGATCCGTTTGAAGATGACACAATATGGCTCAATCTTCAAACGGATCCGTCCCCCATTGACTTTCAATGTAAAAGTCTGGACGGATCCGTCTGAAGCTACTTTCACACTTAGAATTTTTGTTAACAATATAATGCAGACGGATCCATTCTGAACGGAGCCACCGTCTGCATTATATGAGCGGATCCGCCTCAGACACAAGTGTGAAAGTAGTCTTAGTTTGAAGGAGCTAACGAGCCGAGCAGAACGCTTCCGTCCAGCCCTGATGCAGTCTGAATGGATGCGGATCCGCTCAGACTGCATCAGTCTGGCGGCGTTCAGCCTCCGCTCCGCTCGCCTCCGCACGGACAGGCGGACAGCTGAACGCTGCTTGCAGCGTTCAGCTGTCCACCTGGCCGTGCGGATCCGTCCAGACTTTTAATGGAAGTCAATGGGAACGGATCCGCTTGAAGATGACACCATATGGCTCAATCTTCAAGCGGATCCGTCCCCCATTGACTTTACATTGAAAGTCTGAACGGATCCGCTCAGGCTACTTTCGCACTTATAAATTTTTCTAAGTTATTAATGCAGACGGATCCGTACTGAACGGAGCCTCCGTCTGCATTAATATGATCGGATCCGTTCAAACGCAAGTGTGAAAGTAGCCTTAGATGGTACTTTGGGGGTCACTTACTATTAATGTGAGGCACATGGGGTCCATGCCAAAGACTCCAAAAGCATGCGCCCAGCCTGACATTAAAAATAAGTGACCCCCATCATGTTTAAAACATGGGTAGTGGCAAGATTGGGGTTAATGAGTCACATTAACCCCAAATCTTGCTGGCTGTCTTCCTTATAGATATGGTTTTTGCCTGCCTTTATTTTGAGGCAGGCTAATCATCACTCTTGCACTGGGTCTGGCTGTGGGCTAGGCTAGGTACCTGCTATGCTGGGCTGGCTGCTTTTCAGTCTCACTGACTCTGGGGCTCGGGCTGACGCTCACTCGTCTCAGTCAGACGGCGCAGCACACAAGACAAACGTGAGTGACTCAGTTAGGAGTCAGGACGGAGGAGGAGGCTGCTCCGCTGCCGCTGGTGCCGTTCGCTGAGCTCAGCGCTCACTCGTCTCAGTCAGACGGCGCAGCACACAAGACAAGTGTGAGTGACTCAGGACGAAGGAGGAGGCTGCTCCGCTGCCGCTGGTGCCGTTCGCTGAGCTCAGCGCTCACTCGTCTCAGAGTCAGACGGCGCAGCAGTTTATTACCTCCCCCGTCCCTCCTCCTCCTTTAATTAAACGCACAGTCATTGGTGGCAGTGATGCAGGCATCTTCAGAGCCCGCTTACTCCATTGGGCTCAGCGGCGGCAGCGTCATAGGAGGGAGGGAATCCCTCCCTCCTTCTCCCTCTCCCGCCTTCTCCACTGTCTTTCTGGCGGAGCGCCATGTTGTGTCATAGGAGATAATGGGCTGCGCAGCCCAGTATCGAAAAAGTGCAAATCACAGTACCGAATCGATACTTGTAAAAAAGTATCGATTGGGTATCGATTTTTCGATACCCGCAACAACCCTAGACGGCAATAGCGATCGCTCGTCCCCATACTAAGGAGGAGATCGTTGCATGTAATAGCAGCTGTCGCCTCCGCTGACAAGCAGGCGATTGCTGGGAAGGAAAGCTTCTCTCCCGACAATTGCCTTAACCCTTAGGCTACCAGCGCCGTACAGTGCGATGTGTAAACATGACACACGCTTACACGTGCAGCGGGCGTCATGGCCGGCAGATCTCTGCTGTTTCATACAGCAGAGACCTGCGGCTAATTACCATGACCGGCAATAATGCCGATCGCGGTAATTAAATACTTTAGATGCCGTGATCAAGTGAGATCAAGGCACCTAAATGAGCAAAAACCTACCTACCCGTGTGTCCAATCCGGGCATAGGTAGTTGCGCCGAATACTGGTAGCCTTACTGAGTAGGCTACCAGTATTCAAACTGCCTTTCTTATTTTGGCCACCAGATGGCAGGCCAGGATAAGAAATGAGCAAAATAAGCTAATAATAAATTTCTGATATACCAAAATAAAAAATAAATAAAAAAATAAAAATCGAATAAGCTCATATATGAGGCCCATAATGATCAGAAAAAAAAAAAATTAAGTTAAAAAATATATAAAAAATATATAAAAAGTTTAAATCACCCCCCTTCCCGTATAATTAAAAAATAAAATACCTAAATAATAAATATAAACATCATGGGTATCACCGTGAACGAAAATGCCTATACTAATAAAATAGAAAAAAAAAATCCAATACAGCGAATGGCGTAACGGAAAAAAGGGTAAAAATGGGCAATTTGCCATTTTTTCATTGCTTCTCTTATCCAAAAATTTTTAATAAAATGTGATCAAAAAGTCATGCACACTCCAAAATGGTATCAATTAAAAGTACAGATTGTTCTGAAAACAATGAGCCCCTAAACAGCTCAGTAGACATAAGTATAAAAAAAGTTATGGGGGTCAGAATATAGAGATATAAAAAAATAAAAATAAATTCTCAAAGTGAATTTTTTTTTTTACACTATTTAGACAAAGAACCTATACATATGGGGTATCGTTGTAATCGTACTGACCCAGAGAATGAAGGGCATGTGTCAGTTTTGCCGTAAACAATACGCTGTGGAAACAAAACCCTTAAAACGGTGGAGGAGTTGTGTTTTTTTCCTCAATTCCACCCCATTTGGAATTTTTTGACCGCTTCCCACAACATTTTATGCCATAATTAATGGTGGCATTAGAAAGTACAACTTGTCCCGCAAAAATAAGCCCTTATACAGCTATGTGACCGGAAAAATAAAAAAAAGTTATGGCTCACGGAAAATAGGGAAGAAAAAAAAAAATGCAGAAACTAAAAAACCTCCGGTAGCCAAAGGGCTGTTTCACACGAGCGAGTCCATTGCGGGAATCGCGCTCCGTGTGCGAGTGTGATCCTCCGCTCTGGACTTGCAGGAGAACACAGCATTATCGTGATTTATAATGCTATGTGTCTCTGCTTGACCTTATTTCTACAGAATCATACTGACAGCTTTATGTCACTATGAATCTGTGTGGCATGCAGAGACACATAGCATTATAAATCATGATAATGCCGTGGCTCCTGCAAGTCCAGAGCGGAGGATCACACTCACACACGGAGCGGGATTCCCGCAATGGACTCGCTCGTGTGAAACAGCCCAAAGGGTTAAAGAACGCATAGTGTAATATAACCATTAGTATTGTCTGCAGCTGTGATGTGGAAAAAAAAAGAAGCTTTAAGAGATATGCAAAAGATCTGCAAGTGCCCAGGCGGTTCCTATTGCTGTAAGTGTCCAGGCTCCCTTCAGAATTACTGGTCAATATCTCCTCCTCCGGCTTTCTGATAGCCAGCATCCTGCTGACAACACTCTCTGCGCAAATCCCACGTGGGCATACATCACCGCTGGGCCTGGGCATTCGCAGTCCGCTCAGTGATGAAGCTGCTCACAGTGGGGGATCGGACCGGGCCCG
This sequence comes from Bufo gargarizans, assembly GCF_014858855.1. Taxonomy (NCBI): domain Eukaryota; kingdom Metazoa; phylum Chordata; class Amphibia; order Anura; family Bufonidae; genus Bufo; species Bufo gargarizans. The sequence continues at coordinate 76,476 of NW_025334745.1, read as the reverse complement.
GCGGCGGTGATGTGTGGAATTTCGGAGAGTGACGTACTCAGGACACGGGCTGACTTACACAAAGCCAGGTGAGGAGTTATTGACCCGTAACTCCGAAGGGGTCCTGGGCACTAACAGCAATAGGAACAGCCTCCGGGCACTTGCAGATCTCATCACAGCCGCAGACAACACTGTGAAAGGTACCATTTGTGAACTGCAATGTGATCCTAACAGTTTATTGTGAGGAAAATAGCTGAAAGACTCTCTTTAAATTAAAAAAAAATAAACTTTGAGCACCAAATATGAAAAATGAAAATCTATGAGAATGGAGCATAAGACAAGAGAACCAAAGCAGATTAAATAATTCTGTTCTGAAAAATGGTTTCTCATCATGTTCAACATTACCGTTTTATATTTTACAAAAAATTCTGCAAACTTTTCTATTTAGACACTTGAATGTCTGCATAGTTAAACTCTGCACATAGAACCATATGTACCTTTTCCTTTGGAATCATCATCGGCTGTGAAGTTAGTTTCATCAATACTCTTAATCCAGAGTAAAGTATCAGGGTTGTACACTAGGCTCCCTAAAACAATATGAATTACATCAGAAGAGCAACATGTTATTCAACAATACTGAACAATGCTACTTTAGTGGCCTTTTACTAAATCTTAAAGGGGTTGTCTGGGTTCAGAGCTGAACCCGGACATATCACCCTTTACACCCACGCCACCCCGCTGATATGAGCATCGGAGCATTTCGCTCTGAAACGCGCAGGGAAAAGGCTTTTTATGGATAACTGGCGACATACTGGGCCCTCCATGGGCTTCCGTCTAGCGGTGAGCCCGGTGACGTCACCGCCACTGATGTGCGGGTTTTAGCGCTGCCCTAGTTTGTAAAACGGCTAGGGTAGCACTAAATTCCACCCATCAGTGCCGGTGATGTCACCAACAACACTACTGTGCAGAAGCCTCCGCCCAGCAGGGTGAAAACATAAAGAAACAAATTGCTCCAACGCTCATGTCAGAGTGAAGATGGGGATATGTCCGGACAACCCCTTTAAATGTAGTCCAACCGAGGCTAACCCAGAGATATCATACTCTTAGAGGGGGTTTCCAACTTGTAGCTATCTAGTTCAAAACTAGAACTCCCAGCATGCTGTCACAGGTGCAAGCTTGGTAGTAAAAAGTCATGCAAAACATGCGGTGTATAGTTTTATAATAAAGTTTGTACAAGTAAGGGTACTTTCATATTTGCGTTAAAGTTTTCCGGTATTGACTTCCGTCCTAGGGGTTCAATACAGGAACAAAACGCTTCAGTTTTATCCTTATGCATTTTGAATGGAGAGCATTCTGTTCAGGATGCATCAGTTCAGTCATTCTTACGGTATTTGGCCGGAGAAAATACCGCAGCATGCTGCAGTATTTTCTCTGGCCAAAATTCTAGATCACTTCCCGGAATGCCGGATCCAGCATTATTTTCCATTGAAATGTATTCATGCCGGATCCGGTACCAAGTGTTCCGGAATACCGGATCCGTTTTTTCCAGATGACACCGGAGAGACGGATCAGGTGTTTCAAAGCATTCGTCAGCCGGATACGCAAACAAATGCTATCAATTTGCATATAGATTTCCGGATCCGGCAGCCAGTTTCGGCAAAGGGACCGCCTGCCGGAAACCAACATCGCAAGTGTGAAAGTACCCTAAATGATTCCCATCAAACCAAACCTGGTTCCTTCAGTTTCCACTGTCCCTTTCAAATATTGCGGATATATTACGATCAACATGGAGCTGTACCAAAGGTAGAATTAAAAGGTTCCCCCCTCTGAATAACAGAGGTTTGGGGCTGTATCTCTGCTGTCAAACTTCCAAGAAACACCATGAACTAACAGCTTTAGGCTACATGCACACGACCGTATGTGTTTTGCGGTTCGCCCCCCCCCAAAAAAATGGATGACATCCATTGTAAGAATGCCTAAAACGGACAAGAATAGGACATGTTCTATTTTTTTTGCGGGGCTACGGAAGGACATACTGATGCGGACAGCACACGGTTTTTGCAGACCCATTGAAATGAATGGGTCCGCAACCTATCCGCAAAAAAAACCTGAATGGACAAGGAAACAAACAACGTTCGTGTGCATGTAGCCTTATAATATGGATATGTGCTGCACCAATCTATGATATGGCTCCCATGAAAATCTATGTGCCCGTACTCTACCTCTGTGTGTCTCCACATTTACACCTAGATCTTTCTTTTTCATGTATTTTGGGTGAATAATATTGTTGCACACTTTATTGCATCCTCCTCCACATTCAGTTTGCATCAGCCCGGAGCTAACGAGCGGTGAAATTGGGCCCTTAGGCTAAAGGGCACTTGTGAGAAATTTGAACAGGGGATATTTTAAATGTGCTGGATTTCTTAGAGGTTAGCATATTTTTGTTAGATACAGTGGATATAAAAAGTCTACACACCCCTGTTAAAATGTCAGGTTTCTGTGCTGTAAAAAAACATTTGACAAAGATAAATCATTTCAGAACTTTTTCCACCTTTAATGTGACCTATAAACTGTACCACTCAATTGAAAAACAAACTGAAATCTTTTAGGTAGAGGGAAGAAAACAAAAATACTAAAATAATGTGGTTGCATAAGTGTGCACACCCTCTTATAACTGGGGGATGTAGCTGTGTTCAGAATTAAGCAATCACATTCAGAATCCTGTTAGATAGGAGTCAGCATACACCGGCCATCATGTAAAGTGCCTCTGATTAACCCACAAAAAAGTTCAGCTGCTCTAGTTGGTCTTTCCTGACATTTTCTTAGTCGCATCCCACAGCAGAAGCCATGGTCCACAGAGAGCTTCCAAAGCATCAGAGGGATCTCATTGTTAGAAGGTATCAGTCAGGAGAAGGGGACAAAAGAATTTCCAAGGCATTAGATCTACCATGGAACACAGTGAAGACCGTCATCATCAAGTGGAGAAAATATGGCAGAACAGTGACATTACCAAGAACTGGACGTCCCTCCAAAATGGATGAAAAGACGAGAAGAAAACTGGTCTGGGAGGCGACCAAGAGGCCTACAGCAACATTACAGGAGCTGCAGGAATATCTGGCAAGTCCTGGCTGTGTGGTCCATGTGACAACAATCTCCCGTATTCTTCATATGTCTGGGCTATGGGGTAGAGTGGCAAGACGAAAGCCTTTTCTTATGAAGAAAAACATCCAAGCCAGGCTACATTCTGCAAAAACACATCTGAAGTCTCCCAAAAGCATGTGGGAAAAGGTGTTATGGTCTGATGAAACCAAGATTGAACTTTTTGGCCATAATTCCAAAAGATATGTTTGGTGCAAAAACAGCACTGCACATCACCAAAAGGACTTCATCCCCACAGTGAAGCATGGTGGTGGCAGCATCATGCCAAGGGGCTGTTCTTCTTCAGCTAGAACTGGGGCCTTAGTTAAGCTAGAGGGAATTATGAACAGTTCCAAATACCAGTCAATATTGGCACAAAACCTTCTGGCTTCTGCTAGAAAGCTGAACATGAAGAGGAACTTCATCTTCCAGGATGACAACGACCCAAAGCATACATCCAAATTAACCAAGGAATGGCTTCACCAGAAGAAGATTAAAGTTTTGGAATGGCCCAGCCAGAGCCCAGACCTGAATCCGATTGAAATACTGTGGGGTGATCTGAAGAGGGCTGTGCCCAGGAGATGCCCTCGCAATCTGATTTTGAGTGTTTTTGCCAAGATAAGTGGGCAAATCTTGTCAAGTCAAAATGTGCCATGCTGATAGACTCATACCCAAAAAGACTGAATGGTGTAATAAAATCAAAAGGGGCTTCAACAAAGTATTAGTTTAAGGGTGTGCACACTTATGCAACTGTATTATTTTATTTTTATATTTTTTCTTCCCTCTACCTAAGGCTGAGTTCACACGGGCGAGATTTCCGCGTGGGTGCAATGCGTGAGGTGAACGCATTGCACCTGCACTGAAATCGGACCCATTCAATTATATGGGGCTGTGCACATAAGCGGTGATTTTCAAGCATCACTTATGCGTTGCGTGAAAATCGCAGCATGCTCTATATTGTGCGTTTATCACGCAACGCAGGCCCCATAAAAGTGAATGGGGCTGAGTGAAAATCGCAAGCATCCCCTATCAAGTACGGATGCGGTGCGATTTTCACGTATGGTTGCTAAGATGACAGTCTATTCACTGTATTATTTTCCCTTATAACATGGTTATAAGGGAAAATAATAGCATTCTTAGTAGGTGGTCAATTGAGGGTTAAAAAATAAAATAATTAACTCACCTTCTCCTCTTGATCGCGTAGCTGCCGGTGTCTCCTTACTTCTTTAATCATGAGCTGCTGTCTAAAGGACCTGTGGTGACATCACATCACATGGTCCATCACCGTGGTGATGGACCATGTGATCTGACGTCACCACAGGTCCTTTAGCCGGCAGCTCATAATTAAAGTAGTAAGAAGAGACCGGCAGCTACGCGATCAAGAGGAGAAGGTGAGTTAATTATTTTTTAACCCTCAATTGACCACCTACTAAGCATTCTGTATTAAAGAATGCTATTATTTTCCCTTATAACCATGTTATAAGGGAAAATAATACAATCTACACAACCCCTAACCAAACCTGAACTTCTGTGAAGAAGTTTGGGTCTGGGTACCACAGTCAGTTTTTTATCACGCTCGTGCAAAACGCATTGCACCTGCGCAATAAAAACTGAACAACGGAATACAATTGCGTACCTACTCGCGTGGGTTTGCCGCAGTACACCTGGGAGGCATCCTGAACAAATCCGTCACGCCCGTGTGAACTCAGCCTAAAAGATTTCAGTTTGTTTTTCAATTGAGTTGTACAGTTTATAGGTGACATTAAAAGGTGGAAAAAGTTCTGAAATTATTTATCTTTTCAAATTTTTTTTTTTTACATCACAGAAACCTGACATTTTAACAGGGGTGTGTAGACTTTTTATATCCACTGTACATGTAAAACAATGGGGCGTTATACATTTGTTTTCCTGCATATGGAGTAGTAGTAATATGCAGCATTACCAAAACTAGCTCTTTTATGAGTGAGAGTGATAAGGTAATGGAGGAGAGCTGACTACCCAGCGCTATTCACTGCACCTGCAGATACTGGGAGTCAGATTACGATTTCACCTCTGGAAATCAAATTATACAGGAGGAGAATGGAGGAGGGATGGCTATGCACAACCCTCTACTTTGTAGTCTATGGATACTACGAAAACAGTCAGGCAAGCCGTTTTCTCAAATGATGGGGGACCTCCACCGATCAGACGTTTATGGTATATACTGTTTACAATATCTTCATACGGTTCTTTTACATCAAGTACCTTGTTTATTTGAGTCGGCCTCTTCCTTCACCGATCCATAAAATTCTAAAGGATGCAAAAAGGGACAAATGCTGAATGTTCGGATTGTAAAATGAGACATCGCCACTATGTATATGTAATATAAAGAAGGTAGGTAGAACTTTGCATGGCTTTATGGTACTAAATCTAGGACTTCTATTACCCTGTCCAGAGCTGTCTGCATATGAAGACTCCATGTCTTCTTCCTCTTTAATCCTTGGATAACTGCGTGAATTAATTAATGGATCACCTAGAAAATATACATAGAAGGTATATCATTCTGATCCAAAAGCATGCCACTGAAGCAAAGCAAAAGAAAAAGAATGATATGCAATACCTTTATTCTGAAAGGTGTCCGTATTGCCTATGGTTTTAGGAATCTACATTTTCTTCTGCAATAGACTATCTGCAATACATTTTCTGAAAAATATAGCAATACCTCGCACAGTATACCACTCGCTTCACTAAAAAGCCAACCCCAAACTGTTTTACTACTTTCATCGTAATTAGGCAGGACATTTATACAGATTGGTGTTAAAGAAACAGAGTTCTGTAGAAATCTTGCAAGCAATACAAGGGTTAATTTCCTGCCGATCTCTTCCACTTTGCAGATGTATGAATGGATGGAGCTTTTGCAATGGGTGAGGCTTAAGGCCGAATGCACACGGCCGTATTCCGCAGCCGAGAGCGGTCCGTGGTATGCCGGGCTGGATTCCTGTTCAGAGCAGGAGCACACGGCGTCATTGGTTGCTATGACGCCGTGCGCCTCATGTCGCCGCTGCTGTACAGTAATACACTATATGAGAGTATTACTGTAGTGCAGCGGCAGCATGAAGCGCACGCAGTCATAGGAACCAATGACGCCGTGCGCTCCTGCTCTGAACAGGAATCCAGCCCGGCATACCACGGACCGCTCTCGGCCGTGGAACACGGCCGTGTGCATTCAGCCTAACAGATATAAAATTGGAGGATAGCTCGTTCCCCACCCGTAGGGTGACATCTCTTGGTGCAAAACACAACCAAAGCAGGTAAAGTGGTAGCTTCATTGTTGGAATCGCTAAGATACTACGCGTTTTAGGCTACTTTCACACTAGCATTTTTCTTTTCCAGTGTTGAGTTCCGTCACAGTTTTATCCTAATGCATTCTGAATGGAGAGCATGCCGTTCAGGATGCATCAGTTTAGTCCCTCTTATGTTTTTTGGATGGAGAAAATACCGCAGCGTGCTGCTGTTTTCTCTCCGGCCAAAAATCCTGAACACCTGCCGAAATGCCGGATAAAAGTGTATTAGTGCCGGATCCGGCATTGAGTGTTCTGGCAAAACTGATCCGGTTTCCCGGTCTGCGCATGCGCAGACCTTTAAAAATGCAGAAAATAAAATAAAATAATACTGGATCCATTTTTCCAGATGACACCGGAGAGAAGGATCCGGTATTTCAATGCATTTGTCAGACGGATCCGTCTCACAAATGCATCTGCTTGCGTCTGGATTGGCGAAAGAACTTCCTGCCGGAATCCTCTGCCGCAAGTGTGAAAGTAGCCTTAGGCCTCTTTCACACGGGCGTCATGGATTTGGGCCGGATAAGATGCGGGTGCGTCGCGGGAAAATCGGAATACTTGGTACCCGAACTTCTTCACAGAAGTTCGGGTTTGGGTTCGGTGTTGTGTAGATTGTATTATTGTCCCTTATAACATGGTTACAAGGGAAAATAATATTCTTAATACAGAAAGAAGAGATGCCGGCTGCGCGAACAAGTGGATTAAGGTGAATTAAATTTTTACTTATTTATTTTTTAACCCCTCCAGCCCTCTTTTACTAAGCATTCTGTATTAAGAATGCTATTATTTTCCTTTATAACCATGTTCTAACGGAAAATAATAATGATCGGGTCCCCATCCCGATCATCTCATAGCAACCATGCGTGAAAATCGTACCACATCCGCACTTGCTTGCGATTTTCACGCAGCCCCATTCACTTCTATGGGTTGCGTGAAAAACGCACAAAATAGAGCATGCTGCGATTTTCACACAACGCACAAGTGATGCGGGGAAAATCCCCGCTCATGTGCACAGCCCCATAGAAATGAATGGGTCCGGATTCAGTGCGGGTGCAATGCGTTGACCTCATGCATTGCACCCGCGCGGAAAACTCGCCAGTGTGAAAGAGGCCTTAGAGTGCAAGGACTCCTTTCTCAAGTCTAAAAGGTTTTGTTACATATCATTTAGACTTGAGCACAGAAGTCTTAAACTCTGAAATGCGTCATATTTTAGAGGTTCTAATAAAGAAGCTACCACTTTTGGTCATGTTTTGTGCCAAGAGATGTCACCGCGCACGGGTGGATTTGAAGGTCCACTGATCCTCTACACCAGGGATGCCCAACCTGCGGCCTTCCAGCTGTTGCAAAAATCCCAGCATGCCCGGACAGCCTACAACAGGGCATGGTGGGAGTTGTAGTTTTAACAATGGCTAGAGGGCCGCAGGTTTAGCATCCCTGCTCTACACGTTCCTTTCCTCCTGAGCGCCGGCCCAGTGGACATCAGCAGCACCACAACTACTACTAGTGATAAACCTAATCCATCACATTATACACTGCTCGTTTCCGGGGGTTATGACCACCCTGCAATCCAGCAGAGGTGGCCGTGCTTGCACACAATAGGAAAAAGTGCCTATGTGCATTCCCACAGCCCCGGCCATGAGAGAGGCTGGCACTTTTTCCTATAGTCTGCAAGCATGGCCACCCCTGCGGGATTGCAGCGGTGGTCGTGACCCCTGGAAACGAGCAGTGTATAATGAGATGGAAAAAATAATCAATCAAGCCAGCAAAGGAGACAATATGGACAATCCCAATACATTGGTAAGTGTCTTGTATTAACTCTGTCTACATAATAAATGCCATTTGCCAAAAGTGAGACAACCCCTTTAAGGGGAATCTGTCAGCAGTTTTGTAGGGGTGACCAGGAAACCAATTTAGGCTGAGTTCACATCAGCGTTCAGCCTTTCCGTTCTCCTGCTCCGTTATAGGAGCAGGAGAACGGAAAGGACGTATTGGGCACATAACTGAGGCGAGCGGAGCCTACGGACCCCATAGACTATAATGGGGTCTGTTAGGTTTACGCACAGAAGATGATTTTGGAGAGGAGACAAAAGTCCTGCATGCAGTACTTTCGTCTCCGCTCCAAAATCATCTTCTGAGCGTAACCCTAACGGACCCCATTATAGTCTATGGGGTCCGTAGGCTCCGCTCGCCTTAGTTATGTGCCCAATACGTCCTTTCCGTTCTCCTGCTCCTATAACGGAGCAGGAGAACGGAAAGGCTGAACGCTGGTGTGAACTCAGCCTTATACCCATGCAGCATACCAAGTACGGTATCCTCTCGATGAAGAGTCCTGGGCATTCCGCGGTTAATATTTCCCCCCAAAAAAAAAAATCTAGGAAAACTGTAGGGTTGAATAGAGCAGTAGCTGACATTTTACACGTGACGCTCACTGAATGCGTGAACCTGCCCTTAGGGTCCAGTCACACGTCCGTGTGTGTTTTACGGATCCGCAAAACACGGACAGCGGCAATGTGCGTTCCGCATTTTGCGGATCACACATTGCCAGCGCTAGTAGAATATGCGGAATAGGACATATTCTATTTTTTATTTTATTAGTGTTTGGAATCAATAAGAATTTTCATAGTTCCCCAAAAAAAGGGGAGAAGGCAAGTAAAAAAATGTTTATATTATATATCTCCAATTATGCGTATTGCAGGAGTTTTCGTCAGTAGATCCCCCTCCCCTCATGTCATGGGTTTTGGATCACAACCAAAAAGGAAAACAAACACTGATACAGGATAAAAGTCTGCCACAGGCTGCCACAGACACTAGTACGTGCGGCTGACTGCATGCTGCTCGTGCATTGCTCCACTTGATATTAATGGGGGCACCATGGGGCCAGGCACAATCACCGCGGACACAATTACCTTTCGCTCTGCATTTTCATTCCCAGACAGACCAATACCCTCCCTCTCCGTAGTGACTAGAATGGAGTTGCTCCTGGTAGGTATGACGTCACCGGAAGAGGCGGGGTCTCGCCGTCTAATGGGCGGGGTCTGCAGCTTACAGGAGAAACTTCAGAGCACGTTGGTGGAGGGGGGAGCTTGAGGTGGCGGCCGGTGTGTGAATGGGAGCAATGATTTCTTGTTACATGGGACTCTTTGTAGGTGGTTCAGGGGAGGGGAGTCATGTATTTACATAGGACTGTATGTTGTGGGAGTGATGTCACTTACCTGCAGTGTCGCACTGGGGAGCTGAATAGAACAGTAATGTGCACGGCATTATATCAAATAGTTTCACATTAACCCCTTAGTGACCACCCATACGCCTTTTTTTCCCGGCGGTCACTAAGGCTACTTTCACATTAGCGTTCGGTGCTCCGTTTGTGAGTTCCGTTTGAAGGCTCTCACAAGCGGCCCCGAACGCATCCGTACAGCCCCAATGCATTCTGAGTGGATGCGGATCCGAATGCATCAGTCTGGCACCGTTTGTCCTCCGTTCCGCTCAGCAGGCGGACACTGTCCGCCTGGCCGTGCGGAGGCAAACGGATCCGTCCAGACTTACAATGTAAGTCAATAGGGACGGATCCGTTTGAAGTTGACACAGTATGGCTCAATTTTCAAACTGATCCGTCCCCCATTGACTTTCAATGTAAAGTCAAAACGAATCCGTTTGCACTATCATGAACAAAAAAAATAAAATAAAAATTTTTGTTCATGGTAATGCAAATGGATCCATTCTGAACGGATCTAAGCGTTTGCATTATAGGTGCGGATCCGTCTGTGCAGATACCAGACGGATCCGCTCCGAGCGCAAGTGTGAAAGTAGCCTAAGTCAATAAGGACGGATCCGTTTGAAGTTGACACAATATGGCTCAATTTTCAAACGGATCCGTCCCCCATTGACTTTCAATGTAAAGTCTGGACGGATCCGTTTGAGCAACTTTTACACTTAGAATTTTTTCTAAACTATAATGCAGACGGATCCGTTCTGAACGGATCCCATCGTCCACATTATAGGAGCGGATCCGTCTGTGCAGACACCAGACGGATCCGCTCCGAACGCAAGTGTGAAAGTAGCCTAAGGGGCCTTAGGCTGGGCTGCCGCTTTTTTACGGCAGCCCATTCTAAGCGCTACACGAGTCCCTCTCACAGGTCCGCGGCCCTGCTCTAACAGCCCAGACCGCCATAATCCGCCGCATTTAAAGTGCTTGCAGAGGGAGCGGACGCCCTTCTGTCTTCCATCGGCTTGTGGGGTGCTAATGTGTGTGAAGGCTGCCTGGGGTCTGATGCAGGCCCCAGACCAGCCTTGAGTAATTTCCAGCAGGCTGTGCCTCTTTGGCGCAGCCTGCTGGTCAATGTCAGAATAGCATTGCCATTAAAATGCAATGCACTATAGGGATAATGCATTGCATTTAAAAATCGATCAAAAAGCTGTCAGTTATAGTCCCCCTTGTGGGACTATTAGGTGGTAAAAAAAAATCATTTATTCAATTAAAAAAAATCCCATTAAAAGAATTACGCTTTTTTTTTTCCATTGAAACTACGCTTTTCAATGAAAAAAATTGCAAAAAAATAAAATCTTGCCCATATGTTTGCTATTACCGCGTCTATAACGACCTGGACTACATAAATATAACATAAATTATCCCCTACAGTGAACGCTGTTAAAAAAAATAAAAACACAGAAAAAACTTAATAACAAGCGATCAAAAAGCGCCATTTACTCCAAAATGATACCAATGCAAAATACAAGCCGTCCCCCATAAATCAAGCCCTCACACAACTCCATATAAAGGAAAAAAAAAAAAGTTATAGGTCTTGGGAAGTGGCAATGCAAAAAAAGTAGTAAAACGTAAAAAAAAAACTATATGTATTTGGTATCACTGTAATCGTACTGACCCAGAGAATAAAGATATTGTTATTTATACCGAAAAATGAATGCCATAAAATGTATAATGCAAAACACAGTGGCAGTTTTGCTGTTTTTCCCATCTCCCTCCCAGAAAGAGTCAATAAAAGTTAATCAGAAAGTTATCTGTACCCTAAAATGGCGCCATTAAAAACTACAACTTGTCCCGCAAAAAACAGCTATATAGACGGAAAAATAAAAAAAGTTATAGCTCTTGGAACGCGACGATGAAAAAAGGAAGAAAACCGCTTGGTCAGTAAGGCACAAAAGAGGCTGGTCACTAAGGGGTTAAGCAGCTAATTTAGGGGCCATTCACACATCCGTAGTGTATTGCGGATCCGCAATACACCCGGCCGGCAACCCCATAGAACTGCCTATTCCTGTCCGCAATTGCTGCTAAGAATAGGACATGTTCTATTTTTTTCCGGAGCTGCGGACCGGAAGATTGGGGCCGTGCTCCGGAAATGTGCATCTATTCCTGCCCGATTGAGAATGAATGGGTCCACAACTCCACACCCGTTCCGGATATTGTGGAACGGATGCGGACCCATTCCATGGACGTGTGAATGGACACTTAGTTGATAACTGTGTCTGTTACTTACGGTCAGTAGTTGGACAGCAGTCACACGTGGACGTTCCATGTCCTAGATGAACCACCTGTCCCCCAGCCAGCCTAAACAATATCCAAAGTGAAGGAAATGTTTGCTGGCATATTCAAAAGGATAAGTTTATTGAAGTGAATATGCCATACACCACAGGTATCTGCCCCTATAGGGTCTTTATCACTCCAATAAACTTAAAAGGTTTTTCCAACATTTTACTACTGATGACCTATCCTGTTGATAGGTCATCAGTATCTGATTGGTGGGGATATGACACCTGCAGAGTGGGATTGTATGTTGGTCTGTATATATGTTGGCCCATAAAATGGAGTTGCTGCAGAACATTATAAGGCTCCCTGCACACGAACGTGTGCACCGCGTGGTCGTGCTGCGGGCCGCAATGCACGAACACAGTCCGTGGGGCAGCCGCAGCGGACCCATTCACTTTAATGAATATGCGATCCGGCTGTTCCGCAAAAAGATAGGACATGTTCTATCTTTTTGCCGAACAGAAGTACGGGACGAAACCCCACGGAAGCACTTCATAGTGCTCCCGTAGGGTTCTGTTCCGTGCTTCCGTTCCGCATGTCCGGATTTGCGGACCCGATCAAGTGAATGGGTCCCGTGATGCGGAATGCCCACAGAACGGCACCCGTGTATTGCGGATCCGCAAATGTGGTCCGCAATACGGCAATGGGGGGCCTAAGGGTCCATTCACACGTCCGTAGTGTATTGCGTATCCGCAATAAACCCGGCCGGCACCCCCATAGAACTTCCTATTCTTGTCTGCAATTGCGGACAAGAATAGGACATGTTCTATATTTTTCTGGAGCCGCGGACTGGAAGATCAGGGGTGCGCTCCGGAAATGCGGATGCGGACAGCACACTGTGTTCACATCCATTCCTGCCCCATAGAGAATGAATAGGTCCGCAACCGTTCCGCACACATTCACGGACGTGTGAATAGACCCTAAAGTTATGTTCATAGGATTGCTAATGATTGTGTGTTTTATATTTTCCATTACTCGTCTTTTCACACAACCCCCCCCCCCCATTGTTGTTTCAGCGCCATGGCTGCCCGAGAGCTTGGAGAAGTGGTCGGTGAACCTGATGAATGCCTGACGTGTATCTTCTGAACAGCAGCCCCCTGCTTCCCTCACCTATTAGTTTAATGCCAGCATTGTGCCCCTTGTAGCATTAATATTTTTTTTCAATGTCATTCATTTGCAAGGTAGCTTCCGTTTACAGATTTGGGCCCCATGCACACTGCTGTATTTTCAGTCTGCATTTTTTGCTGATCGGATGCGGACCTATCCATTTCAATGGGGCTGCAAAAGATGCGGACAGCACACCATGTGCTGTCTGCATCTGTATGTCCGTTCCGTGTCCCCACAAAAAAACTAACGGACAAGAATAGGCAATTGTAACATAGCTCGGGACCTGTTAAAGAGGAAAATGCGGGATGCACGCGGCCGGTATTCATGTTTTGCAGATCCGCAATTTGGAAGGGATACGGATGTGTGCATGGGACCTTATGCTGTCAAAGGGGTTTTCTAGGATTATTATATTGATAACCAATCCACAGGATAGACAGAAATACTAAATAAAGACACCCTTTTTGAGATGCTGACGTCATTTCTGTTATTTCAATCCACAGAATAGGTCAATAACATGGGATTCGCACCCATCTCTAGAACGGAGCTGTCACCTTCTATTCATTTCTGTGGGTGTGCCGAAAATGGCCAGCGCTCGGCTATTTTTAGCATTTCAATAGAAATGAATGGAGGGTGGCCGCGTATCTTTTCAATGAAACTAGAATGGAAATTAACTTCAAGTAGGATCCTTATTATTGATGTACAAAGGCTCTTTTTCTTTCTTTCTTTCCTTTTTTTTTTTTTTACTGCGTTTTTGTGTTTTTTCCTGGCATTTTTGCACACATTGGGGGACATTTATCACTGTCTTTACTCCACAGTAGCGCGGTAAAAAAGTTGCAAATTATGGCACAATTTGAGAGGGTGTGTGGCTTCAGGTGTAAGAAACTGGCAGAAGTTATAGCTGAAGTCTACACCAACTCCTAGCTGGCGTAGACTTCAGTTTCTGGCGCACAGAGGGCCAGAGATACGACTAATTTACTAAGGCATCTGCCTCTTAATAAATTAGGCGCATCTTACTCAAGTGCAGGGAGATCAAGTATTGGACCGCCAGTCTTAATAAATGTGTACCTTACCATTGGCATTCTCTTAATGGCATTTTTCTCCTATACAGTGGGTGATGTGAAAACACCCATAGCTTCAGCAGCCTGCTTTTGAAAACATACAAAAAACACAATTTAATTAACAAAAAAAAGCCTGCAAGAAAAAAACTTAAAAAACTTGTGTTTTCTGTGTTTGATATTACTCATAGACATTCAGCTAAGGCTACTTTCACACTAGCGTTTTTCTTTTCCGGCATACAGTTCCGTCACAGGGGCTCAATACCGGAAAATAACTGATCAGGCATATCCCCATTCATTCTGAATGGAGAGTAAGGGTACTTTCACACTTGCGGCAGGACGGATCCGCTTTTTCACCGTGCCGCCGCTCCGTCGCAGTACGGCAGTTCGCGGTCAGAGGCCACCGGACTAAAAAGTCGGATATACAGGACTTTTAGTCCGGCGGCCTTTCGCCGTGCACTGCCGTACTGCGCTAGAGCGCCGCCCCCGTCTCCATTATAGTCAATGGGGACGGAGCGGCGGTACGGCGAAATAGCGGAAGGACAGATCCAACAGGGTGTACAGCCTGTCGGATCCGTCCTGCCGCAAGTGTGAAAGTAACCTTATCCGTTCAGGATACATCAGGCTGTCTTCAGTTTAGTCATTTTGACTGATCAGGCAAAAAAGAAAACCGTAGCATGCTACGGTTTTATCTCCGGCGAAAAAAACGGAAGACTTGCCTGAATGCCAGATGCGGCATTTTTTTTCCATAGGAATGTATTAGTGCCGGATCCGGCATTCAAAATACCGGAATGCCGGATCCGCAGACCTTTAAAAATGAGAAAAAAAAATATACCGGATCCGTTTTGCCTGATGACACCGGAAAAACGGATCCGGTATTGCAATGCATTTTTCTGACTGATCAGGCATTTTTCTGACTGATCAGGATCCTGATCAGTCAGAAAAAATGACCTGCGTTTGCATACAGTTTGCCTATCAGGCAGGCAGTTCAGGCAACGGAACTGCCTGCCGGAATCAAACAACGCAAGTGTGAAAGTACCCTAACATCTGGAACCGAAAAAAGCACCAAAAAATTGAGGTAGGAAAAAAAAGTGCAGTCCAGGGAAGGAGCCAACCTGATATATAACTGCAATTAACTGAGAGACTGTTTTGAGCTTGATCCATAACTATTATCGGGTTTGCATAAAGTACCAATAATTTCTACGTTTTGGCTTTTTTTTTTTAAGGAACTTGTCTGACTTTATTACTGATGACCTATCCTGAGGCTAGGTCATCAGTATGTGATCAGTGGGGTCTGACTGCTGGCACTCCCGCCGATCAGCTGATCGTTGGTGTGGTCACCTAAATTATCATTTGTGGGCAGCAGATGATGCTGTCTAAACAGTACCCTGCTGTCCACAAATAAGGATTCTGTATGGGGATCAGTTATTTTCCTCTCCATATTGAGGAGGAGTTCACTGCATATAACTGCAGCCATCACCTCCACTGATGAGCAGGTGATTGCCAGGGAGGAACTGTTCCATCAAGCAGTGTAAAGGGCCCTTAAAGGGGTTCACTGGGAATTATGGAAATACCTAACTATTACTTTATTATAAATATATTCCCAAATATCTTTAATTAGTTATAATGGCTCGTTTTGTCTGGGGAGCAATCATTAGTAGAAATAAAATGGCCGCCGTCCTATTAGTGCACACAAAACCTGTCTTAATCACACAGCAGGACACAGCCACATCCCCCACCTCCTCTCTGTACTTCATGTCTCCTCAACCCCTAATCTTTCAAAGATTCAGCTGAAGATCATATTAAACAGTATTCAGGACCATAACCCCTGACAAGCAGAGAGGAGGACGAGGCAGCGCTTTACCTCAGTGTTCTGAAGTAACTTGTCCTCCTGTGTGATTAGGGCATGTTTTGTATGTACTAATAGGACAGCAGCCATTTTATTTCTCCTTAATAATTGCTCCCCAGAGAAAACGAGCCATTATAACTAAAGAAAGGTATTTGGGAATTTATTTATAATTGAGTAATATTTACGTATTTTCATTTTCCTAATTTCTGGATAACCCCTTTAAGACCCAGCTACTTTCTTGTAATCTGTATTATAAAAAATCAATGTCTGTTTGGCACATGGAGTGTCTGGGAAGGTTTTCATAAAGGTCTCAGCTCTCTGGGACTTAACGTTCTTTAGATATCACCTTAGATTGTGAGCCCCATTGGGGACAGTAGGATGCTAATGTCTGTAAAGCGCTGCGGAATATAGTAGCGCTATATAAGTGCATAAAATAAATAATAAATTCCCAAAAAATGCAGATATGGCACCATGACATCACCTGTATTAGCCAACAGAAGCTTGCAGCTCCTTCACTCATACCAACTGACACACGATCACATGACCCTTATTGGCCATTAGAAGCTTGCAGGTCCTTCAATCCTCACCGCACTGACACACGCACAGTTTTACACCAGGTTTCCATAACAACTGCCATTTTTCTTCACTGTTGAAGGGGAAGGGTGCTGTGGAGGTCACTGTTAGGCCTCTTTCACACGGGTGTCATATTTTTGGGCCGGATAAGAGGCGGGTGCGTTGCGGGAACACCCGCTATTTTTCTGCGCGAGTGCAAAACATTGTATTGCGTTTTGCACTTGCGTGAAAAAAATCATGCATGTTTGGTACCCAAACCCGAACTTCTTCACAGAAGTTCGGGTTTGGGATCAGTGTTCTGTAGATTGTATTATTTTCCCTTATAACATGGTTATAAGTGAAAATAATAGCATTCTGAATACAGAATGCATAGTAAAACAGCGCTGGAAGGGTTAAAAAAATAAAAATAAAAATTTAACTCACCTTAGTCCACTTGATCGCGAAGCCCGGCATCTCCTTCTGTCTCCTTTGTTGAATAGGACCTGTGGTGAGCATTAAATACAGGTAAAGGACCTTTGATGACGTCACTCCTGTCATCACATGGTACGTCACATGATCTTTTACCATGGTGAATCACCACCCCATTCACTTCTATGGAGCTACAGCTTCGTGAAATATGAATATTATAGAACAGGCTTCGATTTTTTCTGAACGCAGAAATGATACGTAAAAAACTATGCTCATGTACACAGACCTATTAGGCTGGCTTCACACAAGCAAGTTCAATGCATTGAACTCGCAGCGTGTGTCTCTGAGAGCTCCCGTCCTGATCTACGTAGCACTGATGGGGTCGCATAGCATTATATTGATTTAAGTCAGGAAGGAAGCTCTTGCAGACACAAGCTACGAGTTCAACACATTAAACTCACTTGTGTGAAACCAGCCTTGAAATAAATGGGTCAGGATCAGGGGCTGATTGGCCATAGACTTTACAGTGGAAGTTTTAGTCCATGTATTTTGTGCTGATGGGGACAGTATTTTGTGATGGACTGTGGTATTTGGCTCTGTTGGGGTGGTATAATGTACCACAATATGGTATGACTGGCCTCGCCTACCCTGCCTTCCATACTTTTAGTATTTTTCCAGGGCCACTTTACGTTCCCGGTCCGCCCCTGGTCAGGATTCAGTCCGGATGCTAATCGTTTGCTTCACGCATCGCACCCGGATGGAAAACTCGTGTGTAGAACGCCTTATGGGGGACGGTTAACAGTGTGTAACTGGCAGTGTATATAGGGCTACAAGTGATTTCCCTGTAAAAAAACAACAACATGGGAATCGACTGGCCTTCTGGGCACCCTTGGAGACCAACATTTCATACTCGGGCAGCGCTGGGTACTTTTTTCTAGTGTGCTACATTAGACTATTGATTAAACACTCACAATTTTAATGGATATTTTTTTTTATTTGAACTAACGAGTGCTATCCCTCTTTCTGTATTTGTGGATGTCCTAGGCCTAAGGGTACATAATTCACACGACTGTATGTGTTTTGCGGTCTGCAAATTGTGGATCCGCAAAACATGGATACCAACCATGTGCATTCTGTATTTTGCGGAATGGAAGGGCCGGCCCCTAGGAGAACAGTCCTATCCTTGTCCGTAATGATGTTATTTTTTTAAATTGTTGTTGGTACTTGCATCCCTGGATCCGATGGAAGCTATTATGGCCCCGGACGGGGTTAAAAGCAGAGTGTGCTTGGCGTGCATGCTGTACCTGCGCTCCCTGGACTTTGTGTGGCTGTCATGGCCCATAAAAGGTAGGAACTAGTGTTAGGGACCACTCATAGAGGCGACCTTGACGTGGTGAGTGGCTTATTACGCTTTGGCCAAAATGTACACCAATGCCTCATTCAACATCCAGCATAGAGGCAGGGCAGAGTGCTGGTTGTAGTGTGCGATTGCATTTATGTTTTTGCGTTTGTATCTGTATTTCGCCATAGCAATGTGCACCTGCTAGGGGTTGTGCAGGCTGAATCCCCCATATTTTTTCTTTGTTATTTTTTTAAATTGTTTTATTTTATTTTATGGAGAGGAGGGGTGATTTGACCTTTATTTATATATATATATATATATATATATCGCTTGAGAATGGTCCCAGCAAGCGGACCGAAATGTTGCATGGGTGAATAAAGGATCCCACTTTCTTTTCACTATCGGATGTGCTGCGGTGTATTTATTTGTCATATATATATATATAGATATATAGAAAAAGAAAAGTCCAGCGGGGGCACCAACCAAGATGTGGGTGCAGGGTCCAATGTGGGGCAAACGGCAATCCCCAATAGTATAGGCAGAAGAAGTAGGACTGCACTCCGGAATAGTGGTGAAAACAAAAGATTTTATTCACCCATAGTGTGGCAAATCTTGCGACGTTTCGGCTCACACGAGCCTTCCTCAAGGCTTCCTCAAGGCTTGAGGAAGGCTCGTGTGAGCCGAAACGTCGCAAGATTTGCCACACTATGGGTGAATAAAATCTTTTGTTTTCACCACTATTCCGGAGTGCAGTCCTACTTCTTCTGCCTATATATATATATATATATATATATATATATATATATATAAATAAAAATTTAAGCCACCCTAGATGATTATAACCAGCAATCGTTAGATTGCCAATTGTATTCTGTGATTGGTATACTATACTATTTATCCATCACAAAACACACCATTCACTGTATTACAGTACAGTGCTGCCACCTGCAGGACTGTATTGGAATATACGTATAGTATAAGTATTGGAGCCTGCTTGAGGCTGTGGGCCATCACTGGCATATAAAAGCTTCCCTGATCTCAACTGGGGAACACTGTTATGGGCATGGGAGCGCAAGGGTCCCACGTCTTCACCGCTCAGATGCTGTGGTCACATTTGACAACGGTATATGAGGGATTAAATGCGATCAGCCTTATGACTGATAGCACACATTAGCCCTGGGCCTCTGCTGTTTGAGACGTGAGCGAGTGCCATCTTTAAAGTGACGACTTCTGCCGTACATGTACGATGGAGGTTGCCAAGGGATTAAGTTCCCAGTCTGCCCTGACGGTTGTTACCTGTATCCGTACACGGCGGTCGTGTGAATGGAGTCTTAAAAGCAGAGAAATTCAAATTTAGAGAATTGCAAATTTTTCCAAATGTTCTGTGAATTTTTTAGAAATAAAGGAAAAAAATATTGACCCAAATTTACCACTAACATGAAGTACAGTGTGTCACGAGAAAACAATCTCATAATTGGTTAAATAAGTAAAAGCATTCCAAAGGTATTACCACCATCAAGTGACATCAAATTTGCAAAAATAGGCCTGGACAGGAAGGTGGAAAGCGGCTTGGTCTTGAAGGGATTAAAGTATATATATTTTTTTCCAGCACAGTGAACGTCATAAATAGGGATGAGCGACTTGACTTCGGATGAAACATCCAAAGTCGATTTGCATAAACCTTTGTTTGAATACTGTTGGGAGCAGGAGCTCTGTACAGTATTAGAATGTATTGGCTCAGATGAGCTGAAGTTATTACTTTGCGAAGTCTCGCGAGACTTCGGGTAATAACTTCAAAAATTAATTTCTACTGGTAAAAACCTTTTCCCGAACTCTGTTTCGGTTCCAAGTGGTACTGAAACCGAGCTTGGGAAAAGGTTTTTAACAGTAAAAATAAAAATTTTGAGCAAATACATTCTAATACTGTACAGAGCAGTTGCTCGGTACAGTATTTAAATTAGGTTTTATGCAAAGTTTTTGCTCATCCTTAGTCATAAACAGAATCAAAAATTTAAAATGTGCAAAAAGCAGGGGCAACATTATTATCACTCTATGAGAAGCTCCACTCCAGTTATTTCAGCAATTGCTGGCAGGTCCTCCCTTCACTCTAGCATCCTCACCACTGAACCGTCTAGAATGGAGATGCTCCTGGCAGATCCTCCTTCCAGCAACTCCATTCTAGATGCGACCTCCCCATACACATGGCGCTAAACAACCGGCTCTACTGAGCATGCACTCACAGCGCCACCTGCTGTCAGTGTCGCTTAGCACCCCAGGAATCAACCCTGCATTTATCTGCGGCGGACTCTGTCACTAGCTGAAGATTTCCAAACTATAACTCCCGTCATCATAATCATCACCCCCACCTATCCTTTCGAGGTTGCTCTTTTTCTCTGTCACAAGTGAATTTAGTGAAATTTTTTAATGAAAGCCTACATTCCCATCCTTTATGTACGAGGAGAAAATGTGCTGTGACATTTGTGAATTAAACATTCTCTCTCGCGGTTGTTTTTCTATAATTAAAACTGCACGTCCTACCGGGACTGGTGTATGGAGCGGTAGGACTAAGTGTCCCAGCATGACCAGTCTTGTAATCACCAGGTCATAAGTGTGCCATGAGGCTGATAAGGTTACATTTCTCCTCAAGGTGGCTTTGATAATGAGGTGAATAATGGTGGTATTTTGTCCTGGTCCCAGTCACCAGGGCATAAGCGCGCCATGACATTTGTGAGGTAAAATCTTCCCCCAGAGATCTGCACTGGACATGAAATGAGTCCTGGTGATAGTTAGCCGTAGTACTACATGTCCCAGCATGACTGACCTGTTGCAGTCACCAGGGCATAAGCTGCCATGAGGTAAGATTATCCCACTCTCAGTTGTGTTGTGAATCCTGGTAGTATTTAGCCGTGATACTACATGTCCCAGCATGATTTACCTCTTGTAGTCTCCACAGTGTAAGTGCGCCATGGCATCAGTGAGGTAAAAGCTAAGATCTGACCATGAAGAGAATCATAATAGTTATATTTAGCTGTTGTACTACATGTCCCAGCATTACCGACCAGTTCTAAATCACCAGGGCATACCCGTGCCATGCCATTCGTGAGGTAAAAATCCCCTCATGGTTGTTCTGATATGATAATGATATGAATCCTGGTAGTATTCTCCAGCCTTGTACCCACCAAGGCATAATCGCGGAATGAGGTAACAGTTCCCGCTCTCGGTTGTTCTGATGTGAATCCTGGCAATATTTAGCTGTAGTACTACATGTCCCAGTCTGACTTACCACTTGCAGTCACCATGACATTGGTGAGGTAAAATCTCCCCGTACTGATCTGATCATGAAGTGACTTGTGCTAATATTTAGCTGTAGTACTACATGTCCCAGCATGACTTACCACTTGCAGTCACCATGACACTGGTGAGGTAAAATCTCCCCATTCTGATCTGATCATGAAGTGACTTGTGCTGGTATTTAGCTGTAGTACTACATGTTCCAGCCTGACTTACCACTTGTAGTCACCATGACATTGGTGACTTGTGCTGATATTCAGCTCTAGGTCCTGCCTTCATATTTCTGATTCATTTTGAATCCACTTATAGCTTTGGCTGAAAACGCTCCAGGAAAATGTCTGAAAACCTCCTCCAAAAAAAGTGAACCTACCCTTAGGGCTCATGCACACGAACATTTTTTTTTTCCTGTGTCAGTTTTTTTTTTTGCGGCCTGTATGCGGAACCCTTCACTTCAATGGGGCGGCAAAAAACTGAAATAAGTCTGCATGCACTGCAATGGCCGTGCTGCAAAAATTAGAAAATTACCTATTATTGTCCGCATTACGGACAAGGATGGGACTGTTCTATTATGGGCTGGACGTTCCATTCCGCAAAATGCGGAATGCACACAGCTGGTAGCCGTAATTTGCAGATCTCAAAACATCCAACGGTTGTGTGCATGAGCCCTTAAGGCGGCTTCACACAAGGCAGATTGGGGGGAGATTTATCAAAACTGGTGCAAAAGAAAACTGGCTTAGTTGCCCATAGCATTCCACTATTTTTCAGAGAAAATTTCTGCAACCGAAAATCAGTTCCATTAAGGGCTCATGCACACGACCGTTGTTGTTTTGCGGTCTGTTTTTCACTGATCCATTGTTCCGTATCTGAGTTTTTTTTCCTCTGATTTAAAGAGGACCTTTCACCAGGAAAAAGTATGTAAACTGACTATACCGACGTGTAGAGCGGCGCCCTCCCCCTGCACTTACTGTTATCCCAGGCCAGGCTATGTTATAGCCAGGCTATGAGCTGAGGGCTGCGGTTGGCCAGCGCTACAGCATAGGAGAAAGAGACGCCGGCAGGTTCCCCTGGGTGGAGCCTAAGTAGGAACATACCAGAGGCTATAACCGGAGAACGGAGCGGCGCCCTCCCCCTGCACTTAGGCTCCACCCAGGGGAACCTGCCGGCATCTCTTTCTCCTATGCTGTAGCGCTGGCCAATCGCAGCGCTCAGCTCATAGCCAGCATAGGGGAAAGAGACGCCGGCAGGTTCCCCTGGGTGGAGCCTAAGTTCCCCCAGGTGGAGCCTAAGTAGGAACATACCGGAGGCTATAACCGGAGAACGGAGCGGCGCCCGGGGATAACAGTAAGTGCAGGGGGATCCCTGGGCGCCGCTCTACACGTCGGTATAGTCAGTTTACATACTTTTTCCTGATGAAAGGTCCTCTTTAAGTCCTCTTCCATTCTGTTATTCCACAAAACATATCCGTATGTGATTCGTTTTTTTGCGGATCGGAAACAGTAACTTATTAATCACCAAACACATGAGCAATATGGGCTGGGCATAGCATTTCTACAGTATGGATCCCCAAAATACGGATGAAATATGGATGACATACGGATGTGTTCCGTATTTTTTGCGGACCCATTGACTTGAATGGGGCCTTGGACCGTGATTTGCGGACAATAATAGGACATACACAGCTTTTTTGTGTAACGGACATGACTCTAACGCAGGCATCCTCAAACTGCGGCCCTCCAGCTGTTGTAAAACTACAACTCCCACAATGCCCTGCTGTAGGCTGATACCTGTAGGCTGTTCGGGCATGCTGGGAGTTGTAGTTTTGCAACAGCTGGAGGGCTGCAGTTTGAGGATGCCTGCTCTAACGGATGACAACTGATGCAACAGGATCCTGTTCTTTTGTTGTTGCAGCAAGCACATGGATTTCTGCAAGCTCCATTGAGGTGAATTGAGCTGATTATCAGTTGCTGAGATTTTCTAAAACACAATTTGTGTGTGAAGTCATCCTTAGGCAATTTCCCCTGTGTATTGCAGGGTTGATGATTACGTGTGTAATTGCATTGTGATGCAACTGCAATAATCTGTTTGCAAAAAAAAAAAGTTAAGGCTACTTTCACACTGCCGTTTCTGGGTCCGCCTGTGAGATCCGTTTCAAGGCTCTCACAAGCGGCAGAAAACGGATCAGTTCAGCCCCAATGCATTCTGAATGGATAAGGATCCGTTCAGAACGCATCAGTTTGCCCCCGTTCCGCTCTGGAGGCGGACACCAAAACGCTGCTTGCAGCGTTTTGATGTCCGTCTGATGAAATTGAACCTAACGGATCTGTCCTGACTTACAATGTAAGTCAATGGGGACAGATCCATTTTTACTGACACAATATGGTGCAATTGAAAACGGAACTGCCTTCCATTGACTTTCAATGTAAGTCAAAAAGGATCCGTTTGCATTATCATGAACAAAAAAAAAAAATGTTTTTTTTAAAGTTTGTTTTTGTTCATGGTAATGCAAACGGATCCGTTCTGAACGGATACAAGCGTTTGCATTATAGGTGCGGATCCATCTGTATTTTGTTTCCAAGACCGTTCAGTTTTTTTTTTTTGTGCATTGTATGAGAACCCATTTATTTCAATGGGTCCGCAAAAAATGCAGACAGCACACCATGTGCTATCCGCATCCGTATGTCTGTTCCGTAGCCTCGCAAAAAAAAATAGAACATGTCCTATTCTAGTCCGTTTTGTGGACAAGGATAGACATTGTTGCAATGGATCCGAAAAAAAATAAAAAATGATGCCATACGGACAGAATAGTAGAGATTTATAAAAACTGGTGTAAAGTAGAACTGGCTTAGTTACCCATAGCAACCAATCAGATTCCTCCCTTCATTTTCCAATGAAGCTGTGAAAAATGAAAGGTGGAATCTGATAGGTTGCCATGGGCAACTAAGCCAGTTTTACATTACACCAGTTTAATAAATTACATTATATATATATATATGAAAAAAATGTCCGCACTCTCAAATACTTTATTCCCTCCTGTGGTCGCACTGTTTTCAGCTCATTCACAGAGTCTCTTTTAAACCTATAAGCTTAAACGTTGCGACTAGTGTTGAGTGAACTTGTGTTTAAAGTTCGGCATACAAGGCTCAGGTTATCTAAGAATCCCATTATGTATTCCGCTACCACCGACCATAACTAAGGGTCCATTCACACATCCGCAACTGTTTTGCGGTCCGCAAGTTGCGTATCCGCAAAACACTGACATCGGCCATGTGCGTTCCGCATTTTGCAGACCGCACATGGCCAGCACTATGATAGAAATGCCTATTCCTGTCCATGGCTGCGGACAAGAATAGGACATGCTCTATATTTTTGCGGGGCCGTGGAACGGAAATGCGGGTGCGGACAGCACATGGTGGTGCTGTCCACATCTTTTGCAGCCCCATTGAAAATGAATGGGTCCGCACCCCTTCTGCAAAATAGCGGACCCATTATGTGGACGTCTGAATGGACCCTTAGTTATGGGCCGTGGTAGCTGAATCCATAACAGATTTTATAGGCATGGCTTAGCAGGACCCAGGGGTGGAGTCTTTAAGTCTGTCTTTTGAGGGTGGCCTGAATGGCCACCCTACCTGCCCCCTCAACTGTGACCTCCACAGCACTCCGCTCCCTTAACAGTATCATCCACAGCGCCCTGCCCCTTTAACCACTTCAACCCCGCTAGCTAAAACCCCCTTCATGACCAGGCCACTTTTTACACTTCTGCACTACACTACTTTCACCGTTTATCGCTCGGTCATGCAACTTACCACCCAAATGAATTTTACCTCCTTTTCTTCTCACTAATAGAGCTTTCATTGGGTGGTATTTTATTGCTGCTGACATTTTTACTTTTTTTGTTATTAATCGAAATTTAACGATTTTTTGGCAAAAAAATGACATTTTTCACTTTCAGCTGTAAAATTTAGCAAAAAAAACGACATCCATATATAAATTTTTCGTTAAATTTATTGTTCTACATGTCTTTGATAAAAAAAAATGTTTGGGCAAAAAAAAAAAATGGTTTGGGTAAAAGTTATAGCGTTTACAAACTATGGTACAAAAATGTGAATTTCCGCTTTTTGAAGCAGCTCTGACTTTCTGAGCACCTGTCGTGTTTCCTGAGGTTCTACAATGCCCAGACAGTAGAAAAACCCCACAAATGACCCCATTTCGGAAAGTAGACACCCTAAGGTATTCGCTGATGGGCATAGTGAGTTCATAGAACTTTTTATTTTTTGTCACAAGTTAGCGGAAAATGATGATTTTTATTTTAATTTTTTTTTTCTTACAAAGTCTCATATTCCACTAACTTGCGACAAAAAATAAAAAATTCTAGGAACTCGCCATGCCCCTCACGGAATACCTTGGGGTGTCTTCTTTCCGAAATGGGGTCACATGTGGGGTATTTATACTGCCCTGGCTTTTTAGGGGCCCGAAAGTGTGAGAAGAAGTCTGGAATATAAATGTCTAAAAATGTTTACGCATTTGGATTCCGTGAGGGGTATGGTGAGTTCATGTGAGATTTTATTTTTTGACACAAGTTAGTGGAATATGAGACTTTGTAAGAAAAAACTAAAAAAAAAAATATATATTTCCGCTAACTTTAAAAAAATGTCTGAATGGAGCCTTACAAGGGGTTGATCACCCATATAGACTCCCTGATCACCCCCCTGGTAAGGCTCCATTCAGGCGTCCGTATGATTTTTACGGATACATGGATCGGATCTGCAAAACACATGCGGACGTCTGAATGGAGCCTTACAGGGGGGTGATCAATGAAGGGGGTGATCAGGGAGTGTATATTGGTGATCACCCCCCTGTCATTGATCACCCCCCCTGTCACTGATCACCCCCCCTGCAAGGCTCCATTCAGACGTCCGTATGATTTTTACGGATCCTTGGATCGGATCCGCAAAACACATGCGGACGTCTGAATGGAGCCTTACAGGGGGGTGATCAGGGAGTGTATATGGGTGATCACCCCCCTGTCATTGATCACCCCCGTAAGGCTCCATTCAGACGTCCGTATGATTTTTACGGATCCATGGATCGGATCCGCAAAACACATGCGGACGTCTGAATGGAGCCTTACAGGGGGGTGATCAATGACAGGGGGTGATCAGGGAGTGTATATGGGTGATCACCCCTCTGTCATTGATCACCCCCCTGTAAGGCTCCATTCAGACGTCCGCATGTGTTTTGCGGATCCGATCCATGGATCCGTAAAAATCATACGGACGTCTGAATGGAGCCTTACAGGGGGGTGATCAGGGAGTGTATATGGGTGATCACCCCCCTGTAAGGCTCCATTCAGACGTCCGTATGATTTTTACGGATCCATGGATAGGATCCGCAAAACACATGCGGACGTCTGAATGGAGCCTTACAGGGGGGTGATCAATGACAGGGGGTGATCAGGGAGTGTATATGGGTGATCACCCCTCTGTCATTGATCACCCCCCTGTAAGGCTCCATTCAGACGTCCGCATGTGTTTTGCGGATCCGATCCATGGATCCGTAAAAATCATACGGACGTCTGAATGGAGCCTTACAGGGGGTGATCAGGGAGTGTATATGGGTGATCACCCCCCTGTAAGGCTCCATTCAGACGTCCGTATGATTTTTACGGATCCATGGATAGGATCCGCAAAACACATGCGGACGTCTGAATGGAGCCTTACAGGGGGGTGATCAATGACAGGGGGTGATCAGGGAGTGTATATGGGTGATCACCCCCCTGTCAGGCTCCATTCAGACGTCCGTATGTGTTTTGCGGTTGCGGATCCGATCCATGTATCCGTAAAAATCATATGGACGTCTGAACGGAGCCTGACGGGGGGGTGATCAGGGAGTCTATATGGGGTGATCAGGGGTTAATAAGTGACGGGGGGGTGTAGTGTAGTGGTGTTTGGTGCGACTTTACTGAGCTGCCTGTGTCCTCTGGTGGTCGATCCTAACAAAAGGGACCACCAGAGGACCAGGTAGCAGGTATACTAGACGCTGTTATCAAAACAGCGTCTAATATACCTGTTAGGGGTTAAAAAAAAAAAAATCACATCTCCAGCCTGCCAGCGAGCGATCGCCGCTGGCAGGCTGGAGATCCACTCGCTTACCTTCTGTTCCTGTGAGCGCGCGCGCGCCTGTGTGCGCGAGCTCACAGGAAATCTCGGCCCTCGCGAGATGACGCGTATATGCGTCACTGTGCGCAGGGCTGCCGCCTCCGGACCGCACATCTGCGTTAGGCGGTCCGGAGGCGGTTAAAGCTGACCTACAGCAGTGAAGAAAAATGGCTGGGTTGTTATGGAAAACTGGTGTAAACCTGTGTGTATGTGGAGACTAAGGGCCTGTGAGCTTCTATTGGCTGATAAGGGTCATGTGGCCAGGATTCTATTGGCTAATGCATCTTTTGGGGAATATCTTAGAAACGGTACGCACTAGAGCAGTGTTTCCCAACCAGCGTGCCTCCAGGTGTTGCAAAACTACAACTCCCAGCATGCCTGCACAGCCAAAGGCTGTCCGGGCATGCTGGGAGTTGTAGTTTTGCAACAGCTGGAGGCACGCTGGTTGGGAAACACTGCACTAGAGAGCTGAGAGCCAGTCTAAAACCTTCCCGGACACCTGATGTACCTGTGTGCCAAATTTCGTGATTGTAAATGCGACAGTGTGGATTCCTTTGCAGACATACATACACTCAGCTTTAAATATTAGATAGATAGATAAAACTATTTTTCCAATACGGCGAATGGCGTAAGTATTAAAAAGGCCGATTCCCCATTTTTTTCATCACTCCAAAATGGTATCAATAAAAACTACAGATCATCCCACAAAATAATGAGTCTAAGTTTTAATAATTTTTTTCAGTATTTAAACATATAAAACACACACATATTATATATATATATATTATATATTTGTGGCATCGTAATAGTATTAACCCAGAGAATGAAGGGGACAGGTCAGTTTTGCTGCCGTAGTGACAAAACCTGTAAAACTGTGGAGGAATTGCGTGGTTTTTTTTCCAGTTCCACTACATTTGGATTTTTCACCACTACATTGTAAGCAATATTAAATGGTGGCATCAGAAAGTACAACTTGTTCCGCAAAATACAAACTCTCCTATGGATATGTTAATGTACTAATTAATGTAAGCCTTTGTTGATATTCTGTGACATTTGCTAAATTTAATAAGCCATGTCCCCATGTTGGGCAAATTGTCAGGGGACATACTAAAAAGAATTTATAAAAGGAATGAACATTATTATAAGTTTATAAAGCTATAAAAAAAAGAGGTATAATTAGTTTCCTGTACTTCAAAGACCTAGAATGAACACATATTCCACATACATTACTCTCAAAAAGTTTAGGGATATTTGGCTTGTGGGTGAAATTTCAGGATGAACCTAAAATGCACTCTAACCTTTACAGGAGAACTTAATGTGACCTTCTCTAAACTTCTGAATGCACTTGTCCAACTGTTCAATGTCTCGGTACTTTTTGCACAACCTGCTGTTCTTTTATGGCACCCTCTGCTATAATAAATAACACAAACTAAAACATGGCCTATTCTGACATTGCACACTAAACTGGGATTAGGAATCTCTGTCTATTTGAGGTTCTTAGCCAGAAAACATCGATGTGGTCTTCAGTCAATCTCATTCTCCTGGGACTGCAGATTAGGCCAGAGCTACCGAATACTCGTTCTGATGCACAACTAGAGGCGGAAATGCATAGATACGCCTTTGCGCTAAATCTGCAAGACCAGGCACCCCGACCTCTACAATGAGCTGAAAAGACAACAGGTTAGCCAATATTTACCCCTTTTCTTAAAGGGGTCGTCCCACTTCAGCAAATGGCATTTATCATGTAGAGAAAATTAATACAAGGCACTTAACTAATGTATTGTGATTATCCATATTGCCTCCTTTGCTGGCTTCATTCATTTTTCAACAATCACATTATACACTGCTCACTTCCATGGTAACGACCATCCTGCAATCCAGCAACAGTGGTTGTGCTTGCATACTAGTGCCTGCCCATGTGCTCTCCCGCAATCCTGGCCACCATAAAGGCCAGTGCTTATTTTTCTATAGAGTGCAAGCACGACCGCTGCTGCTGGATTGCAGGGTGGTTGTTACCCCTGGATATGAGCAGGGTATAATGTGATAGAAAATGAATCCAGCCAGCAAAGGCCATATGGGACAATCAATGATAAAAAGCCATTTGCTGAAGTGAGACTACCCCTTTAAGAAGAGAGCAAGGATAGGGTAGTCTTAAAATTGGTCATTCTGTCGTCTTTTTAGCTCATTGTAGAGGTCAGCGCGATTGTCAGCCAAGTTGCTGGTGTTTTCTGCTTTGCAGTGGAGAGATTTGTAACACCTTTTGCATATAGGTTTTTCTGTTTGTTGGCTGCCCGTCTTCCATCAGCCCAAAATATGCCCACACGTCACTCCGCGTCTTGCTGAGGCCTTATTTACTACAAGTGGCAGATGTGACAACATCTTTCATTGGAGGTGTATCCAGGCTTTCTTCATTTTCACCGCGCCTGGAACCATTACAGCATGTAGAGGTGTAGTACTAGTCAAATTCACACCTCAAATTACCGCATTGTTCACAACTTCATAGCGATTAGTATCTGACACATTGACCACATTGTTTTGGGTCAGTTGTTGGTGTGGTTCTAGTTCTGTACAAAAAAAAAAAAAATAATGCATATTTCTCTGTGGCTTAAAAGTCCCATTTATTAAAACTTCTCCTTGCTTCAGGGTCATCCGATATACAGTCTCATGTAAGATCATAAACCCCCTCATTTCAGCCCCTTTCAACATACAATCCCATGGGAAATCACTCCCCTCTAAGGGTCCATTCACACGTCCGTTGTTTCTTTCCTGATCTGTTCCGCTTTTTGCTGAACAGATCTGGACCAGATCTGGACCCATTCATTTTCAATGGGTCCTGAAAAAAAATCTGACATTGTGCTGTCCGTTTTTTTTCAGGACCCATTGAAAATGAATGGGTCCAGATCTGTTCAGCAAAAAACGGAACAGATCAGGAAACAAACAACGGACGTGTGAATGGACCCTAACTCAAAGTCCCACGTATTTTCAGTGTTTCACACTTGCGGCAGATCCGTCGTCAGAACTGCCTGCCGGATCGCTGATCTGGATGTGATTGAAAGCATGTGCCAGACAGATCCAGATCCGTCTCTTCGCTTGTCATGCGGACAGACGGATCTTTTTTTTTTTTTTTTAAACAGATTTCCCGGTCTGCGCATGCGCAGACTGGAAGGATGGATCCATTCTTGAGGCGTTTCTTAATGCCGGATCTTATACATGTCAATGTAAATTAATGCCAGATCCGGCATCTGATCAGGCATTTTGGACAGAGATAATACCGCAGCATGCTGCGGTTTTATCTTTTGCCTGATCAGTCAAGAAGACTGAACTGAAGACGTCCTGAACAGATTACTCTCCATTCAGAATACATGGGGATAAAACTTATCAGTTCTTTTCTGGTATTGAGCCCCTGTGACGGAACTCTACGCCGGAAAAGAAAAACGCTAGTGTGAAAATCCCATGTAAATACATCACCCTCCACTACACGCCCCTCCAAAATTCAGCATGTGTAAAACATCACCCCCTTACTTCAGCCTCCTTCAACATAAAGCCCCATATAAAATATCCATCCCTCTTAACACAGTCCTGTATAAAACATCACTAACTCTCTTCAGTCCCAAAATATCACTCCCCTGTAAACTATCAATTTCCCCCTTTTAGCCACCTCCAAAGTCTTGTGATAAAAACAAAACCCTTTCCTCCCATCAGCATCAGACACATGGAAAAATATCACTTCCCACTTCAGCCCAATCAATATACTGTCCTATGTGTAAAAAACAAACATTACCCCCTCATGATAGCCCCCAATATGTAAAAATATCACTCCGCGCCAACAAGTATAAAAAAAAAAAAAAAAAAAATCCTCTCGCTTCTGCTGTACCCACTGTACAGTCCCATGTAACCATTCTTCGTTCAGCCCCAACATGTAATTCAATATAAAAACACATCACTCCCCTCCAGCATACAGTCCCATGTAAAAAAAAACAAAAAAAAAACAACCTTCCCTTGCTTCAGCTTCATTCAACTTGTGGTCCTGTGTAAAAGCATCAGCCAGCTCCAACATACAGTCCCATAAAAAATAAATAAAAAAATCCCCCTTGGTCCTGCCCCCTCCAAATGATCCCATATAAAACATCGCTCATCTCCGACATACAGTCCCATGTAGAACTAAACCTACTTTTTCCTTCAGCTCCCTCAAACATGCAGTTGTATGTAAAACATTAGCCCCTCGCTTTAGCCCCCACCAAAATTTGATCCCTTCAGCCCTCCACAACATCCAGTCCCATGTAAAAACACATCGCTCCGCGCTTCAGCCTCAACATAGTCTCATGTAAAATTGTCCCTCTCCAGCATACATTCCCATTTTTTGAAAACATCTCCCCCTCTAACAGTCCCATGTAAAAACATGAACTCCTCTTGCTTAATGCCCCTCCAGTATAACAATCACATGTACAAAATCACCTTCACCCACAACATCCGGAGCCTTGTGAAAGCCTCACTCTCCAGTCCCAACATAAAAACATTACATTCCTCAGTTAATGCAATCCCATGTGCAAAACCTACATTACATTCAGTCTAATGTAAAAACGTCAGTCCCTTCCAACATACAGTCCCATGTAAAACATCAATTGGCCTTTCAAAACATAGTCCAATGTGAGCCCATTGCTGTCCTGGATGACACATCAGTCCTCTATCCTCCTCACCAGAACACGTGTGCACTGCTACAGCTTCCTTATTCTAGGAGGCCCCGCCCCTTCCGGTGACGTCATACCTACCAGGAGCAACCTCATTCTAGGCGGGCTATAACAGACAGTTCCTCTCAGGGTTGTACTGATAATAGTGCGAATCATTATGGTAACATTTAGTAGTGGTACTACATGTCCCAGCATGACCTAACAGTCTGTAGTCACCAGAGGTTGCTGTAAATTGTACTATAGGTCCACTTTGAACTGGATATGACTCACATCACGTGTGTATAGCGTATGCTGATGGTTCTGTGAGAAAAATGTATACAAATAGTTAAATCCTTTTTGTGACTGACCATGAAAAATGGTTAAAATTATTTTGTGGACAAAATACAATCATGATGCGGTAATTTCGACAAAATTAAAAACTGATACCAGAAGTGGGGTTCGAACCCACGCGGACATATGTCCATTGGATCTTAAGTCCAACGCCTTAACCACTCGGCCATCCTGGTACTTGTATTGTCAGTGGGGAATTGCCATTTAGTAAGCTGAACAGCTGCAAACAACCTTTCTTGGAGTTTTGTGTAAGAACAGAGTGACCTGCTTTATACTTTTGCTGCCAGGGATGTTTAGACAAATAATACCGGCCAAGTTAAACCAAACCCCAAAGGAGGTGTGGTTGTGGGCGTAGCTTAACACTGGGTGTTAAGTTGTTACGTCATAATGTGCCCCTAGTAATATTAATGCCTAAATTGGTGACCCCAGAATTAATAATGCCCCCATTAGCGCCCCCCAGAATTAATAGTTCCCCCAATAATATTAATGCCTGAATTAGTGCCCTCTAAAATTAATACCCCCATTAGTGCCCCCCAATAATATTAATGCCCGAATTAGTGCCCCCCCAGAATGAATAATGTCTCCATTAGTGTCCGCAGTAATAGTAATCCCCATCAGTGCTCCCCAGAATTAATAATGCCTCCAAAATTAATGATGCCTCCATTAGTGACCCCAGAATTAATAAGGTCCCTATTAGTGCCCTTCAGTTATATTAGTGCCCCCATTAGTGCCCCCAGTAATAGTAATGCCCCCATTAGTGCCCCCAGTAATAGTAATGCCCCCATTAGTGCCCCCTGGAATTAATAATGACCCCGTTAGTGCCCCCCAATAATATTAATGCCTGAATTAGTGCCCCCCTAGAATTAATAATGGCCCCATTAGTGCCCTTCAGTTATATTAGTGCCCCCAGTAATAGTAATGCCCCCATTAGTGCCCCCTGGAATTAATAATGACCCCGCTAGTGCCCCCCAATAATATTAATGCCCGAATTAGTGCCCCCCAGAATTAATAATGGCCCCATTAGCTCCCCCCAGAATTAATAATGCTCATATTAGCGCCCCCAGAATTAATAGTGTCCCCAGTAACAGTAATGCCCCATTAGTGCCCCTCAATAATATTAATGCCCAAATAAGTGCCATCCAGAATTAATTATGCCCCCATTGCTGCCC
Organism: Bufo gargarizans; assembly: GCF_014858855.1. Classification (NCBI taxonomy): domain Eukaryota; kingdom Metazoa; phylum Chordata; class Amphibia; order Anura; family Bufonidae; genus Bufo; species Bufo gargarizans. The sequence goes on along the minus strand of NW_025334745.1, from coordinate 42,530 downwards.
CTCAGAATTAATAATGCCCCCATTAGCGCCCCCCAGGATTTATAGGGCCACTAGTAATAGTAATGCCCCCATTAGTGTCCTCCAGAATTAATAATGCCCCCATTAGCGCCCGCCAGGATTTATAGGGCCACTAGTAATAGTAATGCCCCCATTAGTGTCCTCCAGAATTAATAATGCCCCCATTAGTGCCCCCCAGAATGAATGCGCCCATTAGCGCCCCCCAGAATTATTAGTGTCCCCATTAGAGTCCCCAGTAATAGTTATGCCGCAGACGCAATGGCACATTCTAAACTATTCAAGAAAAGTAACTGAAATAAATTGGCCATGTGAGGAAATGCTCAAAAACCCCAAACACTGTAGCGTGTTTATAACCGGGGGAGCAATTCCTCAACATGTGATCCGTTACTAACGGCAATCCCCAGTTTATTTCAGTTATTTTTCTTGAATTGTTTAGAATGTGCCATTGTGCACTGCTGGTAGCATTCCTCAGCACCTGGTGGCCTGTGTCACATGACCTGCTATAGGCGGGGCTTGCAGCCTTATCATCTCACTATGGAGGGATGTGGGAGCTTGGCTGTAAGTTGTATCTTAGCACCTCTCAGGCCGTGTTCACACACCGCAGGTAGTTTAGTGGTAGGAACCCGTGCCACGCTGAGATACCTTGACAGTGGTCTCAGTTCTATATTTATGGTTACCTTAATACCCCGTTAATAGTTCCCCTAGGGAACTATAACAAGCAATCATTAGATTGGTTTTCTCATAGACGCCAATGCATTAGTATTGAAGTTTATGAGAATTACACTGTGTTCCTGTGGAGTCCTGCCACATGCAGGGACTCCATGGGAACTAATGTGCAGCAGCCCTGTACCACACCTAAGTACAGAAGCTGACGCACACTATATCCGGCTCCCTCGATCCTCGCCGGGTGGTGTAGGTACACAGCTGGGAGCGCTTCCTCCTGATCATTAACTTCCCAGACGCCATGTTCACATTTGACTAAGGCATCTGAGGTGTTAAATGTATGCGATCGACGTTATTGTCAATCGCGTACGTTAGTCTCAGGTGCCTGCTATATGAAAAAGCAGCACCCGGCGCTATGGCGCCTGCTCCGCTAGCGAGTGGGCGCCATTTTAAAATGCCTGACCGCCGCAGTAAATTTACGTGGGGCGATCAATTAAGAGGTTGCGCAGTGAGTCCTTCCCTGACTACAGTATTGCTTAGTCGGCCTCTTGATTGTCTCCTGCCGTGACATACCAGTTAGTACAACAAAAGAGGGTAACTAAATCGTTCATCTCCAAATCTGTGCAAAAGGTGTTTATAAAGGCGCCCCACTTTCTGAAGAAAGATCGACTGAGTGTGTCTTTTTGACGCTCCACTTCCCAACAATCAGCAGAAAGACACATCTTGGCCTGAAGTATGACTTTTGACACTGAGGAAGTTCTTGGTTGCAACCAATGGGTTAATAAACATCTGTATTGGATGTTGTGTGGAATATGAATGAAAAAGAATCACCTCATGTGTGAATGGCAAGTGTACGTGGAGCTGGCCATTCACGTGTGTCACTGTAGCTGTGTACGACCAGGTTCCATGTGTCAGAGTCAGACAGTTGACACTTTGTTGTCCTTCCTGTATTTCGGCTCTCCCTTTGTTTAGGAAATCTATAAATCGCCTTGTGCAGTAGTTTTAAGTCGTCCACATTATACACTGCTCTTTTCCATGGCCATGACCACCCTGTAATCCAGCAGCGGTGGTCGTGCTTGCACACTATAGGAAAAAGCACCAGGCTATGTGCCCTCTAACGATCCCAGCTACCAGTGATGCCGGTGCATTTTCTTATAGTGTGCAAGCAAGACCACCACTGATGGATTGCAAGGTGGCCGTAACCATGGAAACGAGCAGTGTGGAATGTGATGGAGAAATAAATCCAGCCAGCAAAGGAGGCAATATAGATAGTAACAATACATTAGTTAGTGCCTTGTATTAACTTTCTCTACATAATAAATGCTATTTGCTGAAGTGAGACACCCCTGTGGAAAGGAATTTGCCTACCTTCCACCTTTGCCTACCCTCCAGGGTTGGAGTAATTTGATCCTTAAAGGGGTTGTCCAAGTTATATTTATTGATGACCTATCCTCGGGATAGGTCATCAATATCAGATCGGCACCCCCTACCGATCAGCTGTTTGAAGAGAAGGCGTGCGCGGTGTCAGCGCTGCCTCCTCTTCACTGTTTACCTTCTAGCCGTTGCATCTGCAGTGGTGAGCAGGTGTAATTACACCCAAGCTGTCCCATTCATTTCAATAGGAAGGCTTGGGTGTAATTACACCTGCTCACCACTGCAGATGCAACGGCTAGAAGGTAAACAGTGAAGAGGAGGCAGCGCTGACACTGCGCACGCCTTCTCTTCAAACAGCTGATCGGAGGGGGTGCCGGGTGTCGGACCCCCGCTGATCTGATATTGATGACCTATCCTGAGGATAGGTCATCAATAAATATAACTTGGACAACCCCTTTAAGTATTTAATTAAAATCGGCCAGATTACCCATCTGGGCCTGGAGCTTTACTCAAAGATAACAAAAATTTTTACTTTTCTACTTAAGCACTGGTAATTAAAGCGGGCAACTTCATCTTGTGTGAGAGTGGCAAAGGTATAATGTCCAGCCATGTTCCCACCTCTCTAATTTTTGTATAAATGAAAGTAAAAAAACCTCCAGTATTGCTGCCCTGTATGTAAATCAATAGCATCGGTACAGGGAGGGGGAGGCAGCAGCTTTTCTCAGGGGCGTCTCCTTCTCCCTGGCTGTGAGCTGTCCTATCGCAGCAGACCACGTCAATGAGCTTTTTTTTCTCCCTGGCTGTGATTGGACAGCTCACAGCTAAGGAGAAGGAGACGCCCCCTGATAAACGCGCCCGTGTACTCCTCCCTGTACCGATGCTGTTGATTAGCATACAGGGCGCCAAAACCGAATGGGGGCCCATCGGTGCAACAGAGCAGCGCATGAGTAAAAAAACAAATAGCGATATGACATCTCCTAATCTTGGCCTACAACGTGACGTATTGATTTTAGCAAGTACAAACTGATGAAAGGTCCTCTGTAACACCTTAAGGACCTTACCATTTTTCACCTTAAGGACCTTGCTGTTTTTTGGAATTTGAGATGTGTCACTTTATGTGGTAATAACTTCGAAATGCTTTTACTTAGGGTACTTTCACACTTGCGGATCCATCTGACAAATGCATTGAAATACCGTATCCGTCTCTCCGGTGTCATCCTGAAAAACGGATCCGGTATTTATTTTTTTCACAGATTTAAAAGATCTGCGCATGCGTGGACCGGAAGAACGGATCCGGCACTAATACATTTCAATGGAAGTTAATGCCGGATCCAGCATTCCGGCAAGTGTTCAGGATTCTTGGCCGGAGAGAAAATTGCAACACGCTGCAGTATTTTCTCCGGCCAAAAAACGTAAGAGGGACTGAACTGATGCATCCTGAACGGATTGCTCTCCATTCAGAATGCATTAGGATAAAACTGATCATTTTTTTTCTGGTATTGAGCCCCTGTGACGGAACTCAGTACCGGAAAAGAAAAACGCTAGTGTGAAAGTACCCTTATCCAAACCATTCTGAGATTGTTTTCTCGTGATACATTGTACTTCATGATAATGAAAAATTTTTGTCAATATAATTCACCTTTATTTTATCCCAAATTTACAGAAAATTTGGAAAAATTTGCAATTTCCTAAATTTTTATTTCTCTGCTTTCAAGGCAGATAGTGATACATCATAAAAGAGTTATTACTTTACAGTTCCTATATGTCCACTTTCATGTTTGCATCATTTTGTAAATGTAATTACATTTTTTAGGATCCTATGAGGCTTGGAATTTTAGAAGCAAATGTTTAGATTTTTCAGAAAATTTCCACCACTTCAGTTATGAAAAAAGTATATTTGAAGACAGCACCAATGTCCCACTTTATAGAAGCGATTTACGGTCACCAGCTGTCTGTCACGGCTGAGGATGGGGGAAACCCTCAGCCGTGCGATGCCAGGTGGTGTAGTGGATACTCGGCCATGAAAACAGGATAGGGAGCAGGTCACCTCCTCACGCATCCCTACCCTGACCCTAACTCCTAACCTGCATGGGCCGACCTTTAAGGTAGGAGGATCCATGCGCAGGAACCTCGGAGCCCTGTCTTACCCTCCGCAGATCCCTGAGCTAGGAGCTGGGTAAGACGACCTACTCCTCCTTGGCACGGAGGAGCAGGAGTCTCAATGGCCAAGCTGTTGGGAAAAGGGGGACATGAACAGCCTCACGGGAATGGCAGGAGAACACCCAGTTCCACCAACCTGCCACAGCCTTGCTGACTGGATCCCTGAGCAGACAGGAAACCAGAACCGTGAGCTGCACCAAACATAAGAAGGTCCCAACAGAACAACATACAACCACACATAAAGACATCAAACATAACGACAATTATTTTATGACCACAGGGGTGGCTCTCACTGGCAGATCATATGCACAGGAGGCTGCTCCAGCAAGCATGACTGAAGCAACCTACTGAGCCATGCCAGACACTCAGGCTATATAGGCCAAGAAGCCACACCCCACAGTCGGACACACCCAGTGACATCACACACACACACTGGGAAGGGAGTTAACCCTTCCAGCACCACAGAAGGGAAAACACACATATAGGGGAAAGTGTCCAACTGCATCACACACTGTGGCTGTTGCCGCTGGCAACGACATGGGTGGCAACCATGTCCAGGGAGTCAGCCCGAAGGCCGAGACAGTGCCACCACATGTACAGACTACAACAAACGTTGCCACGGGCAACCACAGTGCGGGGAAGGATGTCAGTGCACACCACAAAACACCGTGCACACAGACATACCAAAAGTGCATACACACATGCACACAACTCCCAGGGAACCGCACACATAGCTGTTGTCCGCGGCAACCGCACTGAGGCCAACTACATTATGCCTCAGCTGCGGTTGACACAACAACCCAAACCGCGGGCAACTGTATGCGGCTCCCCAGGAGTCACGGCCATAACCGTGGCCGTGACACTGTCAGGCTTCTTCCCGCTCCAAACTGTAGAAAATAAAGCAATTGTGACCAGTGTCTTCTCTTTTTGAAAGTTTATTTCGATCAACACATCAAACAAGGCAACGTTTCGGCTTATAGAAAGCCTTTCTCAAGCCATAGTATACATCACATTTTGTGAGTTTAAATACAAATAGAATAAAGGGTTGTAACAATTCTTCCACCAATCAACAGTTTACATATACTGTAAATAGTGTCATCCCAAGAACCAATCATAAGCTTCTGCATAATGTGGATTAAAGATTCCTCCCTAGATAGAACAGTTACTTACATGCTCCCTCCGGAATATTCATGAACGTGTGAGCTGCAAGATGGCCACTGCCGTGTGTCTCTTCAGCGTCTCAGTTAATCCACTGCGCATGTCTTTGTATCACGTACATTACGTGTGCCCAAACAGACTGCGCATGTCACGTTGCGTGCTTTTCACACAACTTTATCAACAAGGACAATATACATTTACTAGCTTATCTGTTCTCGCTCTCCTGTGTAAAGTAGATGGCAACGCCCACCCAGCAGGCCCTCGTATATAATTTTTTAGAGGGTCAGCTCACCAGCAGGCCCTCGCATATAATGTTTTACAGGGTCAGCTCACCAGCAAGCCCTTGCATATAATTTTTTAGATGGTCAGCTCACCAGCAGGCCCATGCATATAATGTTTTACAGGGTTGGCTCACCAGCAGGCCTTCACCTAAAATCTTTTACAGGGTCAGTTCACCAGCAGGCTCGCACCTAAAATCTTTTACAGGGTCAGCTCACCTGAAAGACCTTGCATATAATGTTTTAGAAGGTCAGCTCATCTGCAGGCCCTTACCTACAACCTTTTAGAGGGTCAGCTCACAAGCAGGCCTGCACCTAAAATCTTTTACAGTGTCAGCTAACCAGCAGGCCCGCACCTAAAATATTTTACTGGGTCCGCTCACCAGCAGGCCCTCACATATAATGTTTTACAGGGTCAGCTCACCAGCAGGACCTCGCATATAATTTTTTACAGGGTCAGCTCACCAGCAGGCCCTCGCATATAATTTTTTACAGGGTCAGCTCACCAGCAGGCCTTCACCTACAATCTTTTACAGGGTCAACTCACCAGCAGGCCCACACCTAAAATCTTTTACAGGGTCAGCTAACCTGCAGGCCCACAGCTAAAATCTTTTACAGGGTCAGATCACCTGCAGGTCCTTACCTAATTATACCTAACAGGTAATTTGCGCGCATGCTGCCTTGCTAGGATGTGGTAGCCGTAGCTGTTTCTCAGGCTCCCTCTCCGGAATCCAACCCTGATTTCCCGTTACCCGTAGTCACTATGGTTTGCGCTGACAATAACATCGAAAGTTGATAGGCCAGACATCCGAATGGATCGTTGCCGTCACGGTGACGTGCGATTGGCCCCAGGTTATCTAGCGTCACTAAAGCGGCAGCAGGCCCTCACCCATAATGTTTTAGATGGTCAGATCAGCAGGGGGTCACCAGCAGGCCATCAATCATACTTTTTCAAGGCTGTGTATGATGCCCTCCTTTATGTGTAACAAAGGGTGTATTGTAGTGCCGGTTCGTTGTAATTTTTGGCAGCCCTTTCACTTAGTGTATAGGCTTTATGAGTGTAGGAGTCCCGCTACCTGAACAATTGTACCAATGTTTCCTAACAATTTTTCCTCTAAAATAAATTTTATCTTCAGTTTTGTGCTTATTATTGTCAGTCTGTAAAAGTGGCGTACTACTCGGACAACATCGTTCCCAGCAGCGACCTGGGAGTCCAAGATGCATCCAGACAACCTCCATATGCTATTAACAAACCATTTTGTTGTTTCCATCAATTTCTGACCTTTTCCAATGAACCAGGCACCCTCCCCTCTTCAGAGCAGGGGGTGCCTGGTTTAATGCTCGGGTTCTTCCATTGACTTCCATTATACTCGGGTGCTCGGTAGAGCACGCGAGCATCCTGATGTGTTCAACCCGAGCACTATGGTGCTCGTTCAACACTAGCCACATCCCTTCTCCCCTGATGTCTTGTCTTCCCCCTCAGCACAGCGATCTGACTCCCAGGTGCTGTCCAACACACAATCATCATCATAGTAGATGATGATATGTGGCTCCTTGGCCCTCTTCCTGATTCTCTGCTCTGTATTTGCCTAGACTGACACTGAGGCACCCCTATCCCTACCGCCACCTACAAGTGCACCACTACTGGCCAAATGGCTGGTGCTGCTAATAAGCACATTTTGACTCTTGGATGATAAGTTATTGGTCTTTCATTTACCACTCTTCTGTTTTCCACACATTTTAGGCCTAATGACAACTCATTGGTTTGGTTGATACAATCACACAAATTATGAAATTGTTATAGCAAAATTGCAGGTATGTTTTCTGTAATTTAAAGGGAGAGGCACAATTAAATGTCCCTACCCTTCTACAAACACACTGCATACTGCTATTGACAATTTACATTGGGAATAACGGATTATTGGAATCGGTTATATTTCTGTTTACTGTGTAATTTGTGTTTCACACTGGGTTAAAAAAGAGATTTTTGTAGTATAAAACATGTTGCAAACTTGTAATGTGAATATCCCCCTACCACCAATATAACCATGCAGGAAAGGCTGGTAATATTTTTTTCTACTGTGTATTTTGCATTTCAAATTGCTGTATCAATAACATGATTATTCCCCACAACCAACACACCACCAATGTAACGATTCAGGAAAGGCCGGTAATTTGTGTTTTTATACTATAAGGCTACTTTCACACTAGCATTTTTGCTGGATCTGGCAAGGTTCAGCAAAAACGCTTCTGTTACTGATAATACAACCATCTGCATCCGTTATGAACGGATACGGTTGTATTATCTTTAACATAGCCAAGATGGATCTATTGTGTCAGATGCTCTGCATCCCAGGACGGAAAGCAAACCGCAGCATGCAACGGAACGGAATGCATTTTGGAGCTCTCCGTTCTGTTCAGTAACGTTTTCTCCCCATTGACAATGAAAAAACGTTTTTTTCCGGTATTGAGACCCTATGACGGATCTCAATACCGGAAAATATTAATGCTAGTGTGAAAGTAGCCTAAAACACACTTTGTAAACATGTAATGCGATTATCTCCCCCCCATTATCAATATAATGATGCAGATAATATTTCTGTCAACTGTTTAATTTGTATTTCAAAACGCTGGGTCAAAAAAGAGATTTCTGTAGTATAAAACACATGCTGCAGACTTGTAATACGAATAATTCTCCCCTACCACCAATGTAACGATGGAGAAAAGGCTGGTCATATTTCTATCTACTGTGTAGACTACTGGGTCAAAAAAGAGGTTTCGGTAGTATAAAACACGATGCAAAGTTGTAGTGCGATTATGTGCTTTCTTATCACCAATATAGTGATTCAGGAAAGGCTGTAATATTTGTCTACTGTGTAATTTACATTTGATTTCAATGGTACAAAAATGGCTTAATTGTCATAAAAAATATTTAATGTGGATATCATGCACTAAAGAAAAAAATGTGCAATTTCTCAGCGTTTGTAAAAGAAGCAGAATGCTATTGGAGTGCTGTGCTGGCAATAAACCTATGTAGAAACTTGCCGTTTTGAAAAAAAAAACTGCTATCTCTCAGTTTTAATGAAAAAAAAAACGTTTTTTTTCCTGCATGTGGCTAATTTTGTAACACAAGAACTCCTAAAATGAGGTTTATTATTAAGCACTGTGCCCCAGCCCCTCATTCCCTCAAAGCTTCCCTTGATCAAAATCTCTAGCATTCTACACAATAATTTATTTTTATTGTTTCCCTACACTATCCCTGTTAGGCTACTTTCACACTTGCGGCAGAGTGATCCGGCAAGCAGTTCCATCAACGGTACTGCCTGCCAGATCCGGCAATCTGCATGCAAACGGACAGCATTTGTAGACGGATCCGGATGCGAATCCGTCTCACAAATGCATTACAAGAACGGATCCTTCTGTCCGTTAATATTTTTTTCCACATTTTTAAAGGTCTGCGCATGCGCAGAACGGGAGAATGGAATCGGCATTGTGGTATTCAAGTATTCCGTTTTTTAGGCCAGAGATAAAACCGCAAAATGCTGCGATGCGGTATTATCTCCGTCCTGAACAGTTCAAAATATCCTGATGCATCGTGAACAGATTGCTCTCCATTCAGAATGCATGGGGATAAAACTGATTATTAGTTATTTTCCGGTATAGAGCCCCTAGGACAGAACTCTATGCCGGAAAAGAAAAACGCTAGTGTTAAAGTACCCTAACCCTAGAATAGATGCTTGCTTGTGCCTCTGTATAGTGTGTAAAATCATTTTCTGGCAGATACTGCATAGATCCACCGACCCTCATCAACAGCTCAACACAGAATAAAGTCTGCTCATTCTGCCCAGGCATCTTCCTGCAAGCTCACAGGGCGAGCATCCTTATTCTTCCTTCCTTCTTTTATCCACCAACATGCCCTGTAAAATGGCACCGTTCTACTAGATTTATCTGAAGAGAAGCTGAAAAATTTCGGGTTTGTTTGTCAGCCGAATTTTGGGTAGGCAAATATTTATGAAATTTGTAACGAACCTGGTTCATTTAGAATTGATTCACTCATCATTAATACATGCCACACATGTCTACACAGTGCTGCATGTGGTAAAGAAATGCCAAAAAATAACAGGAACATAGCAAGCAACTAATGGGGAATAATAGGGTTTTTGGGGTTTTTTGGCAGCTGCTTGGTGCCCTAATGTCATGGATGGTGAAACAGAAAACAAGAAGTTACAAATAAGGATCCGACTGGCTTGATCCGAAACTAAGGAACAAAAGGGTGATCCCTATTTAAGCCCTGAAACTCTCCCTGTCTTCTCAGCCCATGCAAAGATCTCTATGATAGAAAATTGCATGCCCTTGTGCCTTGACTGTATGACACCTGAACACCCTATAATAGTGAGGGGACACGACCACCGGCTCCCTACACTTAATACGGAGGGAGTCAGGGTCACCTAGGATCAAGCAAACAGGAAAACACAAATCAATGAACAGACTTATCTGTAGAAGGATCAGTTGTAGCATCCAGCATGTACACACTCCAGGAAGTTGTATAAACCACAAAGTGATGCAGTATGGGAAGGGATTTAAAGGGATGCAATCAGTGCAACTACATGTCAGCTGAGAGAGGCTAACGAGATGACAAAACGAAAGCAAAACAAAAGAACCTCAAGCAGGAGGTTCTGAAGAACGTCTGTCAGAGCTTCTCAGATGTCTGGTGGTGACACCAAAGCTGCTTGGGAATCAATGCCCACTTAAAATGCCCATCATTTGAACGATGAGGTACAAGATCCCATGGCTCCTGTCCCTGCTGTTCACTCTCACAGGCCACTAGGCCTGAAGTCTATGAGGCGACGTAGACGGTGATAACGTCATCAAGACCAGTGCACAGAAAGCATTAACTCTAAAACCTAACTTTTAATTCAACTGATTAAGAAACAACCCCCCAGAAATTTAAGCGAAACACTCTGATGGTGGTTGCTCCCTGCACTGGAACCTATCCCTGTGTACCCCTAATTAACCCAAAAAATACCAACGCATTTCTCCCCATAGAGTTCTTCATGGGATTAGGTAGCAGTAGGGTGGGTTACTCCAGCATGGTGTGTCAGCAAGTCATTGGTGGTATCAGTGCGTTTCAACGTTGCATCTCGACAGTCTGGTAGGCCGGGCATTGTGATGTCACCTGATCCCCTAAGAATCGCATCAAGAGTGGCTGCGCCTTGAGATAAACACAGGCGCAAGCCAACATGTGATCCACATAATGCTAAGAAAGCTAAACAAGGACATAAGAAGGAGTTCTATCTGTTGTGGTAACAAGGCATAAACGGGGGAGGTATTAACTCTCCCCTTGCCACAATCAAATATGATGCTAAATAGATAATATGGATGCCAGTTTTTCACCGTTCAGCCTCATATACATATATCCATTCATAAACTTACTACAAATATTTATATCCATTCAGTCACACAAAATTACCTACCTCAGGACCGCCGTACGCAGGATTGCGTCCTGCCGGAGGTCCTGCTCTTCTGGGTGGACGCATATACGCGTCCTCCCGCGAGAGCCGAGATTTCCTGTGAACGCGCGCGCACGCTCACAGGAACGGAAGGTAAGCGAGTGGATCTCCAGCCTGCCAGCGGCGATCGCTCGCTGACAGGCTGGAGATCCGAATTTTTTAACCCCTAACAGGTATATTAGACGCTGTTTTCATAACAGCGTCTAATATACCTCCTACCTGGTCCTCTGGTGGTCCCTTTTGTTAGGATCGACCACCAGAGGACTCAGGTAGGTCAGTACAGTAGCACCAAACACCACACTACACTACACCCCCCCCCCGTCACTTATTAACCCCTTATAAACCCTGATCACCCATGATCACCCCATATAAACTCCCTGATCACCCCCTGTCATTGATCACCGCCCTGTCATTGATCACCCCCCTGTCAGGCTCCGTTCAGACGTCCGTATGATTTTTACGGATCCACGGATACATGGATCGGATCCGCAAAAAGCATACGGACGTCTGAATGGAGCCTTACAGGGGGGTGATCAATGACAGGCGGGTGATCACCCATATACACTCCCTGATCACCCCCTGTCATTGATCACCCCCCTGTCATTGATCACTCCCCTGTAAGGCTCCATTCAGACGTCCGCATGATTTTTACGGATCCATGGATACATGGATCGGATCCGCAAAACACATGCGGACGTCTGAATGGAGCCTTACAGGGGGTGATCAATGACAGGCGGGTGATCACCCATATACACTCCCTGATCACCCCCCTGTCATTGATAACCCCCCTGTAAGGCTCCATTCAGACGTCCGCATGCGTTTTGTGGATCCGATCCATGTATCCATGGATCCGTAAAAAATCATGCGGATGTCTGAATGGAGCCTTACAGGGGGGGTGATCAGTGACAGGGGGGTGATTACCCTGATCACCCCCTGTCATTGATAACCCCCCTGTAAGGCTCCATTCAGACGTCCGCATGCGTTTTGTGGATCCGATCCATGTATCCATGGATCCGTAAAAAATCATGCGGATGTCTGAATGGAGCCTTACAGGGGGGGGTGATCAGTGACAGGGGGGTGATCACCCTGATTACCCTGATCACCCCCTGTCATTGATAACCCCCCTGTAAGGCTCCATTCAGACGTCCGCATGCGTTCTGTGGATCCGATCCATGTATCCATGGATCCGTAAAAAATCATGCGGATGTCTGAATGGAGCCTTACAGGGGGGGTGATCAGTGACAGGGGGGTGATCACCCTGATTACCCTGATCACCCCCTGTCATTGATAACCCCCCTGTAAGGCTCCATTCAGACGTCCGCATGCGTTCTGTGGATCCGATCCATGGATCCGTAAAAAATCATGCGGATGTCTGAATGGAGCCTTACAGGGGGGGTGATCAGTGACAGGGGGGTGATCACCCTGATTACCCTGATCACCCCCTGTCATTGATAACCCCCCTGTAAGGCTCCATTCAGGCGTCCGCATGCGTTCTGTGGATCCGATCCATGTATCCATGGATCCGTAAAAAATCATGCGGATGTCTGAATGGAGCCTTACAGGGGAGGTGATCAGTGACAGGGGGGTGATCACCCTGATTACCCTGATCACCCCCTGTCATTGATAACCCCCCTGTAAGGCTCCATTCAGACGTCCGCATGCGTTTTGTGGATCCGATCCATGTATCCATGGATCCGTAAAAAATCATGCGGATGTCTGAATGGAGCCTTACAGGGGGGGTGATCAGTGACAGGGGGGTGATCACCCTGATTACCCTGATCACCCCCTGTCATTGATAACCCCCCTGTAAGGCTCCATTCAGACGTCCGCATGCGTTTTGTGGATCCGATCCATGTATCCATGGATCCGTAAAAAATCATGCGGATGTCTGAATGGAGCCTTACAGGGGGGGTGATCAGTGACAGGGGGGTGATCACCCTGATTACCCTGATCACCCCCTGTCATTGATAACCCCCCTGTAAGGCTCCATTCAGACGTCCGCATGCGTTCTGTGGATCCGATCCATGTATCCATGGATCCGTAAAAAATCATGCGGATGTCTGAATGGAGCCTTACAGGGGGGGTGATCAATGACAGGGGGGTGATCAGGGAGTCTATATGGGTGATCACCCCCCTGTCATTGATCACCCCCCTGTCATTGATCACCCCCCCCCCCCCCCCTGGTAAGGCTCCATTCAGACATTTTTTTTGGCACAAGTTAGCGGAAATTTTTTGTTTGTTTTTGTTTTTGTTTTTTCTTACTAAGTCTCATATTCTACTAACTTGTGTCAAAAAATAAAATCTCACATGGACGCACCATACCCCTCACGGAATCCAAATGCGTAAACATTTTTAGACATTTATATTCCAGACTTCTTCTCACGCTTTAGGGCCCCTAAAAAGCCAGGGCAGTATAAATACCCCACATGTGACCCCATTTCGGAAAGAAGACACCCCAAGGTATTCCGTGAGGGGCATATTGAGTCCATGAAAGATTGAAATTTTTGTCCTAAGTTAGCGGAAAGTGAGACTTTGTGAGAAAAAAACAAAAAAAAAATCAATATCCGCTAACTTATGCAAAAAAAAAAAAAAATTCTAGGAACTCGCCAGGCCCCTCATTGAATACCTTGGGGTGTCTTCTTTCCAAAGTGGGGTCACATGTGGGGTATTTATACTGCCCTGGCTTTTTAGGGGCCCGAAAGTGTGAGAAGAAGTCTGGGATCCAAATGTCTAAAAATGCCCTCCTAAAAGGAATTTGGGCCCCTTTGCGCATCTAGGCTGCAAAAAAGTGTCACACATGTGGTATCGCCGTACTCAGGAGAAGTTGGGGAATGTGTTTTGGGGTGTCATTTTACATATACCCATGCTGGGTGAGAAAAATATCTTGGTCAAATGCCAACTTTGTATAAAAAAATGGGAAAAGTTGTCTTTTGCCAAGATATTTCTCTCACCCATATGTAAAATGACCCCCCAAAACACATTACCCAACTTCTCCTGAGTACGGCGATACCACATGTGTGACACTTTTTTGCAGCCAAGGTGGGCAAAGGGGCACCTTTCGGATTTCGCAGGCCATTTTTTACACATTTTGATTGCAAGGTACTTCTTACACATTTGGGCCCCTAAATTGCCAGGGCAGTATAACTACGCCACAAGTGACCCCATTTTGGAAAGAAGACACCCCAAGGTATTCCGTGAGGGGCACGGCGAGTTCCTAGAATTTTTTATTTTTTGTCACAAGTTAGCGGAAAATGATGATTTTTCTTTTTTTTTCTTTTTTCCTTACAAAGTCTCATATTCCACTAACTTGCGACAAAAAATAAAAAATTCTAGGAACTCGCCATGCCCCTCACGGAATACCTTGGGGTGTCTTCTTTCCAAAATGGGGTCACTTGTGGGGTAGTTATACTGCCCTGGCAATTTAGGGGCCCAAATGTGTGAGAAGAACTTTGCAATCAAAATGTGTAAAAAATGCCCTGCAAAATCCGAAAGGTGCACTTTGGAATATGTGCCCCTTTGCCCACCTTGGCAGCAAAAAAGTGTCACACATCTGGTATCGCCGTACTCAGGAGAAGTTGGGCAATGTGTTTTGGGGTGTCATTTTACATATACCCATGCTGGGTGAGAAAAATATCTTGGTCAAATGCCAACTTTGTATAAAAAAATGGGAAAAGTTGTCTTTTGCCAAGATATTTCTCTCACCCAGCATGGGTATATGTAAAATTACACCCCAAAACACATTCCCCAACTTCTCCTGAGTACGGCGATACCACATATGTGACACTTTTTTGATGCCAAGGTGGGCAAAGGGGCACATATTCCAAAGTGCACCTTTCGGATTTCACCGGTCATTTTTTACAGATTTTGATTGCAAAGTACTTCTCACACATTTGGGCCCCTAAATTGCCAGGGCAGTATAACTACCCCACAAGTGACCCCATTTTGGAAAGAAGACACCCCAAGGTATTCCGTGAGGGGCATGGCGAGTTCCTCGAATTTTTTATTTTTTGTCGCAAGTTAGTGGAATATGAGACTTTGTAAGGAAAAAAGAGGAAAAAAAAAAATCATCATTTTCCGCTAACTTGTGACAAAAAATAAAAAATTCTAGGAACTCGCCATGCCCCTCACGGAATACCTTGGGGTGTCTTCTTTCCAAAATGGGGTCACTTGTGGGGTAGTTATACTGCCCTGGCAATTTAGGGGCCCAAATGTGTGAGAAGTACTTTGCAATCAAAATGTGTAAAAAATGGCCTGCGAAATCCGAAAGGTGCACTTTGGAATATGTGCCCCTTTGCCCACCTTGGCAGCAAAAAAGTGTGACACATCTGGTATCACCGTACTCAGGAGAAGTTGGGGAATGTGTTTTGGGGTGTCATTTTACATATACCCATGCTGGATGAGAGAAATATCTTGGCAAAAGACAACTTTTCCC
The DNA here is from genome assembly GCF_014858855.1 of Bufo gargarizans. Taxonomy (NCBI): domain Eukaryota; kingdom Metazoa; phylum Chordata; class Amphibia; order Anura; family Bufonidae; genus Bufo; species Bufo gargarizans. Next base: position 26,937 of record NW_025334745.1, on the reverse strand, counting down.
ATTTTTTTATACAAAGTTGGCATTTGACCAAGATATTTTTCTCACCCAGCATGGGTATATGTAAAATGACACCCCAAAACACATTCCCCAACTTCTCCTGAGTACGGCGATACCAGATGTGTGACACTTTTTTGCTGCCAAGGTGGGCAAAGGGGCACATATTCCAAAGTGCACCTTTTGGATTTCACCGGTCATTTTTTACACATTTTGATTGCAAAGTTCTTCTCACACATTTGGGCCCCTAAATTGCCAGGGCAGTATAACTACCCCACAAGTGACCCCATTTTGGAAAGAAGACACCCCAAGGTATTCCGTGAGGGGCATGGCGAGTTCCTAGAATTTTTTATTTTTTGTCGCAAGTTAGTGGAATATGAGACTTTGTAAGAAAAAAAAAAAAAAATAAAATCATCATCATTTTCCGCTAACTTGTGACAAAAAATAAAAAGTTCTATGAACTCACTATGCCCATCAGCGAATACCTTAGGGTGTCTACTTTCCGAAATGGGGTCATTTGTGGGGGTTTTCTACTGTTTGGGCATTGTAGAACCTCAGGAATCATGACAGGTGCTCAGAAAGTCAGAGCTGTTTCAAAAAGCGGAAATTCACATTTTTGTACCATAGTTTGTAAATGCTATAACTTTTACCCAAACCATTATTTTTTTGCCCAAACATTTTTTTTTTATCAAAGACATGTAGAACAATAAATTTGGCGAAAAATTTATATATGGATGTCGTTTTTTTTGCAAAATTTTACAGCTGAAAGTGAAAAATGTCATTTTTTTGCAAAAAAATCGTTACATTTTGATTAATAACAAAAAAAGTAAAAATGTCAGCAGCAATAAAATACCACCAAATGAAAGCTCCATTAGTGAGAAGAAAAGGAGGTAAAATTCATTTGGGTGGTAAGTTGCATGACCGAGCGATAAACAGTGAAAGTAGTGTAGTGCAGAAGTGTAAAAAGTGCTCTGGTCATGAAGGGGGTTTCACCTAGCGGGGCTGAAGTGGTTAAGATTCAGTATTCATTTATATTCTAGCAATCTAAGGGGACAGTTTTCCACCAATCTATACTCATATGGACTTACGTGGCCCATCATACAGTATAAATTTATATATAAAGGGGACGTTATTCCATCCGTCCAATCTCTTAAGCGTATACACCGTCTCTAACCGGACCACACACAAATTGATCATTATTATTGAGTCCAATTGCATACACTGCCAGATACCGGCAATGGTTCACAGAGTTCTGGGACCAAAATATATTAATTTTCCTGATGTTTTACACATCAGAGGCTAGCAACATCATACACAAAAATACGAGAGGCTCTTAGAAGCTAAGTTAAAGAGAAAGATATTTATATTGATGATATAAAAAGGCCCAAGAGTCAATAATCTTAAATGAAGCAGGTAAAGGTTAATTCATTCGAACCACCTGTTGACTGTGATAAATCCACTCCGTTTCTTTCTGCAAAATACGCTGATCCCAGTCACATTTTCTATGGGAAGGATGGATTATTTTCAAAGCCAAGAATTTTAATATCCGTGGATCCACATCATGGTATTCCAGCACATGATTGACCACCAGGGTATTGTTCTTCTTGATCACAATATTCACGTATTTTTCGTCTAGGTTCCCTAAAGGTTTTATCTATATAATCACGGGGGCAGGGCCATTGGCATTGGCACAGATAGATCACCCCCTTACTCCTACAATTAGTAAAATCTCTAACCGAATAACTCAGATTGGTAACTGAACTAACATTACATTTTGTAGTCAATATGTAGTCACATGCCTAATAACCCCCACACCGAAACTGTCACAACCAGACAGCTGAGAAGCTCTGACAGAGGCCTTTCAGAACCTCCCCTTTGAGTTCTGTGTTGTGGTATTCAGCTCCTCCTCTCGTTAGCCTCTCTCAGCTGTTATGCGTTGGACTAATTGTTTCCCTTTAAATTCTTCCCCAGAATGCTTTTCTGGGCGGCTTATATTTCTTCCTGGAGTATGTGTGCTTGCCCATCTGGTTCTCCTCTCCTCCACAAAGTTAAGTGTTACACTGTTATCTGTTATTTTCTGTTTGCTGGATCCCAGGTGACCCTGACTCCCTCCGTGTCTGGTGTAGGGAGCCGGTGGTCGTGTCCCCTCACTATTGTAGGGTGCTCAGGGCTTTATAGTCAAGGTTCGTGGATATGCATACCTCCACCATTTGGATCTATGCATAGGCTGAGCAGCCAGGGAAAGTGCCAGGTCTTCTACAGGGGTCTCCCTTTCGTTCCTTAGCTTTTGGATCCAGCGAGACATTTATGCATGTTGTTTTGCCTTGTTACCTGTACACATTCCGTGACATTATAAGCCGCCAAAACCGTCTTAAGCATGGATCCGGTTTCACTTTTGGCTGAACGCTTCCAGGGTCTTTCATTGGAGGTAGCTGACCTCCGTAAGACTTTTTCTCAGCTTCAAGTGACCGGTTCAGCTTGCGTTCATGGAGCTTGTTCTGAGCCTAAGATCTCGCTCCCGGATACGTTCTCCGGGGGTAGTGAGAATTTTGTGCGTTTTAGAGAGGCTTGCAAACTCCATTTTCGCCTTCTTCCCCATTCTTCTGGTGATGAGGAACGGAGGGTGGGGATCATTATATCGCTGCTCAGGGGTAACGCTCAGTCCTGGGCCTTTTCGCTGCCGGAGGGGGCACGGCCCCTCCGTTCAGTGGATGAATTCTTTTTAGCCCTGGGTCAGATATATGATGATCCGGATCGTATTGCTCTGGCGGAGTCTAGACTACGTCTCCTATGCCAGGGTAAACAATCCGCAGAAATATACTGCTCAGAATTTCGGAGTTGGGCAGCTGATACTGGTTGGAATGATGCTGCGCTCCGAAGTCAATTTTGCCATGGTCTTTCAGAGGGATTGAAAGATGCATTTGCCTTTCATGAAAGGCCTATTTCTTTGGACTCTGCTATGTCTCAGGCCGTTCGTATTGACAGGCGTCTTAGAGAGAGAGGAGAGATCTCTCCTTCCTGTCATACTCGGTCCCAGGACTGTGCAGCGGTCCCATTCTCTGCGCAGGGGTCTCAGTCGCTGTCAGCCCCTTCTGAGCAGGAGCCCATGCAGTTGGGGTTGATTGCTTCTGACAATAGAAGATTCAGCCCGCATGGGAGGGTTTGTTTTTGTTGTGGAGGTATTAATCATTTGGCGAATATTTGTCCCTCTAGGAGATTCAGGCAGTTCTCTGGGTATAATAAAGAAACAAAGAGGAAAAAATCTTTGAAAAATGTTCCGTCTGTTACTATTGGCAGGATTGAGGCGGAGATTGAAGATTTTCCGTTTGCTTGTAGTTCCCGTTTTGTCCTGCCGGCTAGGGTGGCGCTAGAGAGCAAGAACATTTTTTGTGAGATTTTTGTGGATAGTGGAGCAGCGGTCAATCTCATTGATAATCACTTTGCGATAACTCATGGTTTCCAGGTGTGCGCTTTGAGAAAGGATATTCCTGTATTTGCTATCGATTCCGCTCCACTTTCTCAGAAATCATTAAAGGGCATAGTTCACAATATCCGTTTAATTGTGAGTGATGCTCATCTTGAGGATGTGTCATGTTTCGTCCTTAGCGGTTTGCCCACCCCGCTGGTGTTGGGGCTGCCCTGGCTCACTAAGCATAACCCCACCATTGATTGGCAAGCGAAGCAAATAAATGGTTGGAGTGACTTTTGCAGAGAGAATTGCCTCATGACATCTGTTTCTGAGGTTGCTACTAAGACTATACCATCTTTTCTCTCTGAATTTTCGGATGTCTTCTCTGAGAGTGGAGTTCAGGATTTGCCCCCGCACAGGGAGTACGATTGCCCTATTAATCTCATCCCAGACGCCAAGCTGCCTAAATCTCGTTTATACAATCTTTCCCAACCTGAGAGGATCGCTATGCGTGCTTATATCTCTGAGAGTCTGAGAAAGGGACACATACGACCCTCGAAGTCACCTGTTGCCGCTGGTTTTTTCTTTGTTAAGAAAAAAGATGGTTCTTTAAGACCTTGTCTGGATTTCAGGGAGCTGAACAATATCACAATTCGTGACCCTTATCCGCTTCCTCTGATCCCGGACCTATTTAACCAGGTTGTTGGGGCTAAACTCTTTTCCAAATTAGATTTAAGAGGGGCATACAACCTGGTCAGGGTCAGAGAAGGGGACGAATGGAAGACTGCCTTCAATACCCCTGAGGGCCATTTTGAAAACTTGGTTATGCCTTTTGGTTTGATGAATGCCCCAGCCGTTTTCCAGCATTTCGTGAACAGCATTTTTTATCATTTGATGGGAAAATTTGTATTGGTGTATTTGGATGACATTTTGATTTTTTCTCCCGATTTCAAAACTCATAAGGAACATTTACGTCAGGTCTTGCTCATCCTGCGGGAGAATAAATTATATGCGAAACTGGAAAAATGTGTGTTTGCGGTTCCAGAAATTCAATTTCTGGGGTTTCTTCTCTCCGCTTCTGGTTTTCGCATGGACCCAGAGAAGGTCCGCGCTGTGCTTGAGTGGGAGCTTCCTGAGAATCAAAAGGCGCTGATGCGTTTTTTGGGCTTTGCCAATTATTACAGGAAGTTCATCTTAAATTATTCTTCTATTGTTAAACCACTCACTGATATGACCAGAAAGGGGGTAGATTTTTCTTCTTGGTCAGTAGAGGCGCGTAAGGCTTTTTCTGATATCAAGGAGAGTTTTGCTTCCGCTCCCATCTTGGTGCAACCTGATGTTTCGTTACCCTTCATAGTTGAGGTTGATGCTTCTGAGGTGGGTGTGGGGGCGGTCTTGTCTCAGGGTTCCTCTCCTGCCAATTGGCGACCGTGTGCCTTTTTCTCAAGAAAACTCTCCTCCGCAGAGAGAAATTACGATGTGGGAGATAGGGAATTGTTGGCCATCAAGTTGGCTTTTGAGGAATGGCGCCATTGGCTAGAGGGAGCCAGACACCCTATTACCGTATTTACTGACCATAAAAATCTGGCCTACTTGGAGTCAGCCAAGCGTCTGAACCCGAGACAGGCCAGATGGTCATTGTTCTTTTCTAGGTTTAATTTTGTTGTCACGTTCCGCCCTGGAGTTAAGAATGTGAAGGCAGATGCCCTGTCACGTTGTTTTCCGGGAGGCGGGAATTTTGAAGACCCGGGTCCCATTTTGGCTGAAGGTGTGGTGGTCTCTGCTCTTTTTCCTTAATTGGAGGCAGAGGTGCAGGCAGCCCAGTCAGAGGCTCCTGATCTTTGTCCTCCTGGGAGGTTGTTTGTGCCTCTCGCTTTAAGACACAAGATTTTTAAAGAACACCACGATACGGTCCTTGCTGGGCACCCGGGGGTAAGAGCCACACTGGATCTCATCGCTCGGAGATTCTGGTGGCCTGCGCTTCGTAAGTCGGTTGAGGGTTTTGTGGCAGCCTGCGAGACTTGCGCTCGTGCCAAAGTCCCTCATTCACGGCCATCAGGTCCTCTCCTTCCCTTACCCATTCCTTCCCGTCCTTGGACACATCTGTCCATGGACTTTATCACGGACCTGCCTCGTTCCTCGGGGAAGACTGTGATTCTGGTGGTGGTGGACCGTTTTAGCAAAATGGTGCATTTCATCCCTTTTCCTGGTTTGCCCAATGCTAAGACGCTGGCGCAGGCATTTGTTGATCACATTGTCAAATTGCACGGTATTCCTTCAGACATAGTCTCTGATAGGGGCACGCAGTTTGTTTCCAGATTCTGGAAGGCTTTCTGTTCTCGCTTGGGGGTTCGGTTGTCATTCTCTTCTGCTTTCCACCCGCAGTCGAATGGCCAGACAGAGCGCGTCAATCAGAATCTGGAGACATATCTGCGCTGTTTTGTGGCGGAGAATCAAGAGGATTGGTGTTCTTTTTTGTCCCTTGCTGAGTTTGCTTTAAATAACCGTCGTCAGGAGTCCTCTGATAAGTCACCATTTTTTGGTGCATATGGGTTTCATCCACAGTTTGGGACTTTCTCGGGAGAGGGGTCTTCTGGTTTACCTGATGAGGACAGATTCTCCTCGTCTTTGTCATCTATTTGGCAAAAGATTCAAGATAATCTAAAGAGCATGACTGAGAGATATAAGCGTGTGGCTGATAAGAGACGTGTGCTTGGTCCGGACCTGAATGTTGGTGATCTGGTGTGGTTGTCTACCAAGAATATCAAATTGAAGGTTCCCTCCTGGAAGTTGGGTCCTAGGTTTATTGGGCCTTACAAAATCCTGTCTGTGATCAATCCTGTTGCATACCGTCTTGATCTTCCTCAGACTTGGAAGATCCATAATGTTTTTCATAAGTCCTTATTGAAACCTTATGTTCAACCCATTGTACCCTCGCCTTTGCCTCCTCCTCCGATTATGGTTGATGGGAATCTTGAATTTCAGGTCTCTAGGATTGTGGATTCTCGTCTTGTCCGCGGTTCTCTTCAGTACCTTGTTCACTGGGAGGGGTATGGTCCTGAGGAGAGGATGTGGGTCTCAGTGACGGACATTAAAGCCTCTCGTCTCATCAAGGCTTTCCATAGGTCCCATCCTGAGAAGGTGGGTTCTGAGTGTCCGGAGTCCACTCGTAGAGGGAGGGGTACTGTCACAACCAGACAGCTGAGAAGCTCTGACAGAGGCCTTTCAGAACCTCCCCTTTGAGTTCTGTGTTGTGGTATTCAGCTCCTCCTCTCATTAGCATCTCTCAGCTGTTATGCGTTGGACTAATTGTTTCCCTTTAAATTCTTCCCCAGAATGCTTTTCTGGGCGGCTTATATTTCTTCCTGGAGTATGTGTGCTTGCCCATCTGGTTCTCCTCTCCTCCACAAAGTTAAGTGTTACACTGTTATCTGTTATTTTCTGTTTGCTGGATCCCAGGTGACCCTGACTCCCTCCGTGTCTGGTGTAGAGAGCCGGTGGTCGTGTCCCCTCACTATTGTAGGGTGCTCAGGGCTTTATAGTCAAGGTTCGTGGATATGCATACCTCCACCATTTGGATCTATGCATAGGCTGAGCAGCCAGGGAAAGTGCCAGGTCTTCTACAGGGGTCTCCCTTTCGTTCCTTAGCTTTTGGATCCAGCGAGACATTTATGCATGTTGTTTTGCCTTGTTACCTGTACACATTCCGTGACAGAAACCCACCTAGTGGTTTATGGTCCTGCCATGTACCCAACTTCATTGGATGGGTAATGACTGTGCACCAGCCGATCTTGAAGGCTTCTACCTTTCTGATATGTCATACTGGGGCAAGTCGAAATCACATCATACATAGTTTAAATGGACCAATACCTATTAATGATTTAATTTACTTCTCTATTGGCAATGTCATAGGTTGCAATAAGCCTACTAAGGCCGTGATTCTCTGAAGATGTAGTTAGGAACTAATAGGTTATTTCTATCCATATTAAAATGCTTCACGTAAGATCCATTGTGGATAACCTCTTTGTACAAACCTCCTCCACAGTTTATTAGCTTCCTTATGGAATAGATCCATATCGGAGCAATTTCTCTGTACCCGAAGGTATTGCCCCTTCAGTATCCTCCTCTTTGGAGCCGGTGGATGATGACTACCCCAATGTAAAAGGCTATTTGTAGCCATCAGTTTTCTAAACATAGTTGTTGATTAATCTATCATCCTGTTTCTGAACCTCAACATCAAGAAAAGTGATATTTTTTTTCCTGCATTCAATTCATATGTAAACGATAATCCAATTTAGTTCCTGTTTAATAAATCAACAAAAACTTTAATTTCATCATGATCCCCACACCAAATAAGGAAGACATCATCGCAACCACCTGCACCAGGTTAGGGAAGCAAGTTGATGTCATCACAACCGCCGTCACCAGTATAGGGCCACAGCTGGAAGATGCTTGTTGGCAGTATCGTAGACGGTAGAAGTGAGGTAAGTACTGGGGCAGTAAGAATTATTATATTAGAATTATTAGGAGCACTACTGGGCAAAAAAGAACTACTGGGGCATACTGGGGAAATAAGAACTACTGGGTACATTATGTGGGTTTTATTATTACTTGGGGTAGTCTGGGAGATAATTATTACTTTTGGTGAGACTTTTTGACCCACTATTACTATGGAGGGACTATCTGTATGGCAGTATAATTTCTGCAGTATAGTGTTTGGGGACACTACGGCCTACAGTGGGCACAGTATTGGGCATAGCAGCAGGATAACAATGTTGGGGCACCAGAAGGGGGATGAGGATGGAAAAGTGAGACACCTAAAATGTCTGGGTTAACGTTGCAGAGATGAGATGAAGCTGTAAGATATCATGGTGTTCTGCTCCCAATGGAAAGGAAGATGAAAGAAAACATCTAGATCAGAGTAGACATCACTGGATATAAGAGGTATGTAGTGCTGTATTTCCTGGGTGTGTGTGATAGCGCTGCCTGGGTGAAAAAGGGGATATGTCTGAACCCGGACAACCCCTTTAATGCAAGCATAGGGGCTGCAGTGAGTGCAGGACCACACCTCTCAAGTGATAATTGTCATCGCCATTACTGTAGTGTGTATTAAGTATCGAAAGAGAAGCATATTTTACTATAAAGATCGGGAAAGTGTAAAATGTAAACTTTAATGATGTTTCTGTGTATGTTGTATGTTTTGTGTGACTTATTTGGCGCTGTAAACCAGACAATGGTAAATGTCTGTGTCATCAGTAAATGGCCTATTTAGGTGCAGAGGGGTGATGGAATGAGCAAGTGTTCATCTTCTCACTCCTATTCTGGACAAAAAGGCCTGTCCCATATCTGATAATCAGAGAACATGTATGCTGTCTGATTGATTGGGGAAGGAGGACTGATAGCATGCACAGAAGTCTATGTTACCCTAGCCCTGGAGCCAAGGATCCAGGTCTCTTCTCTCCTCCTGCAATCTCTCTGTTCCCCCGGGAGGAGGGGCGGGTTGCTTTATCCTGGCATTTCTCAGGCTGTGTAGCAACTAGAGATATGATCCTTGTTTCAAAGCTGACAAAATCACAGTGCTAGCTGCCCTACATTGGGACATACAGCCTTTAGAAATTGGGTTGGAAAACAGCAGCTCTCACTGGGACCCATTCCTAAGTGCTGTAACCCATGATTTTTCTAGATTGTGAGTTTTAAAAGAAGCCCTGGCTGATATCTCACTGCTACACTGTCTGAGATCCGATCATCAGTAGGAAGGATGTATGAGATGTCCCTGCCTCCCTTCAAGATTGTATGAGATACATCTTTGGCAGTGAAAAGGTTAAAATGTAAACTTAAAGCATACTCTCCCGGACTGTCCAAGAGACTCTCAGAAAAAGAGGAAACTTCCTAGAAGATGGCAAATTTCCCGAGAAGAGCATAGAGTGCTGCTTCTTCCAGTACTTTAAAGGGGTTGTGTCACTTCAGCTAATAGCATTTATTATGTAGAGAAAGTTAATATAAGCCACTTACTAAAGTATTGTGATTGTCCTTGTTGATTTCTTTGCACAGGAGGAAATTCACTACCAGGCATGCTTGCAGTTTTCTCAGAACCGCTAGACAGAACAGAAAGACTGTATTAAGGCAGCCACTAAATAAAGCAGTTGCTCTTTTTAAATGCTTATTTTATTCCTATTTATTCTTACACATGATTCTATTCATGTCCAGGACATACCAATATAGCTGCACAATGGTATTTGACTCTCAGTTAGGCCTCCTGCACACGGCCGTTGTTTTGGTCCGCATCCGAACCGCAGTTTTGGCGGCTCGGATGCGGACCCATTCACTTCAATGTGGTGGCAAAAGATGTGGACAGCACTCCGTGTGCTGTCCGCATCCGTTGCTCTGTTCCGTGGCTCCGCTAAAAAAATATAACATGTCCTATTCTTGTCCGCGCTTTGCGGACAAGAATAGGCATTTATATTGAAGGCTGTCTGTACCGTTCCCTAAATTGTGGAACGCACATGGACGCCATCTGTGTTTTGCAGGTCCGGGATTTGTGGACAGCAAAACAAACCACGGTCGTGTGCATGAGGCCTTACTGTGCTCTTTTCTTACCAACTACAGACACATGAATACACAGCAGACATCAATTAAAAGGTTGGTAACAAATTCTTTTTTTTATATTTATAAAGACCTATTTACTGGTCTTGCTGTATATTTTAGGAATGCAAAATGTGTGTGTGTGTATATATATATTTAAATTGTGGATTATAGTGGCTCACTCTATTTGACACCACGGTAATGGTGCTCTGCTGCAAGTGATTCACCCAATCTCTTAACAGGTATGTAAATATAAAATAATCAGCAGGCACTCACCATCTGTATTTCACACATGTATAACACATTTATTAGTATTTAAAAGTATTAAAAAATATTTAAAATAGTAAAACAATAAATTTTTAAAAAAATAAATAAAAAATAGATGACAATATATATGAATTATGCACACAATATAGAATGTAATAACCATGTATTAATATATATAAAATAGATAAATATGGTAGAGTCAATTTATAATGCAATAAAAAATCACTTGAATAATCGGATAAAAAATTCAGATATTAGATAGCAGAAGAAATGTCTTAAGAATATTTCTTATATAATTTCCAGATATTATACGAATATATCTTTAAAAATTCGCTAAGAATACTTGTTGTCTTATTCGTATAGGCAGTCCAACATGTTCCAATATTGAATCAGTTGCAAAAAAATGTTCGTACTATATTATATTATAGTTGCTCTATTTTCAATCAATGATTTCTCCATATATTTCCTTGAGTTGTACCAAAAAGAGATCTGATATTCTCAATAGAATAATGCAGTTATAGTTCATCAATGGGTGATTTTCGAATAAATAATTTAGTGTAGATAATCTTGTTATAAAATTCGATTATGCTTGCTGTGTAGGCGTCCCTCTCACAGTTAAGCTGACTCACCCAAGTCTAGAGCACTTGTCTCTGCGATATATTGGTTTCATTCAGCTGTCAGTATCTCTTGGTATCAAATGGAAGAAAGTTGAAGTTGTTGGAAATCTTGTATAGTCCTTACTTTTTCGATTCCTTAGTCCTTAATCCTGCAGGATGATTTGGTCTATAGTTTGGTTCCTTTAATCCACCAGACGCGTTTCGAGGTGACCTCACCTCTTCCTCAGTGGCATTAAGATATATATATATATATACACACACAGTCAGGTCCATAAATATTGGGACATCGACACAATTGTAACATTTTTGTCTCTATACACCATCACAATGGATTTGAAATGAAACAAACAAGATGTGCTTTAACTGCAGACTGTCAGCTGTAATTTGAGGTTATTTACTTCCAAATCAGGTGAACGGTGCAGGAATTACAACAGTTTGCATTTGTGCCTCCCACTTCTTAAGGGACCAAAAGTAATGGGACAATTGGCTTCTCAGCTGTTCCATGGCCAGGTGTGTGTTATTCCCTCATTATCCCAATTACAATGAGCAGATAAAAGGTCCAGAGTTCATTTCCAGTCTGCGATTTGCATTTGGAATCTGTTGCTGTCAACTCTCAAGATGAGATCCAAAGAGCTGTCACTATCAGTGAAGCCATCATTAGGCTGTAAAAACACAACAAACCCATCAGAGAGATAGCAAAAACATTAGGCGCGGCCAAAACAACTGTTTGGAACATTCTTAAAAAGAAGGAACTCACCGGTGAGCTCAGCAACACCAAAAGACCCGGAAGACCACGGAAAACAACTGTGGTGGATGAGCGAAGAATACTCCCCCTGGTGAAGAAAACACCCTTCACAACAGATGTCCAGATCAAGAACACTCTCCAGGAGGTAGGTGTATGTGTATCAAAGTCAACAATCAAGAGAAGACTTCACCAGAGTGAATACAGAGGGTTCACCACAAGATGGAAACCATTGGTGAGCCTCAAAAACAGGAAGGCCAGATTAGAGTTTGCCAAACGACATCTAAAAAAGCCTTCACAGTTCTCGAACAACATCCTATGGACAGATGAGACCAAGATCAACTTGTACCAGAGTGATGGGAAGAGAATAGTATGGAGAAGGAAAGGAACTGCTCATGGTCCTAAGCATACCACCTCATCAGTGAAGCATGGTGGTGGTGGTGTCATGGCGTGGGCATGTATGGCTGCCAATGGAACTGGTTCTCTTGTATTTATTGATGATGTGACTGCTGCCAAAAGCAGCAGGATGAATTCTGAAGTGTTTTGGACAATATTATCTGCTCATATTCAGCCAAATGCTTCAGAACTCATTGGACGGCGCTTCACAGTGCAGATGGACAATGACCCAAAGCATACTGCAAAAGCAACCAAATCGTTTTTTAGGGAAAAGAAGTGGAATGTTATGCAATGACCGAGTCAATCACCGGACCTGAATCTGATTGAGCATTTCACTTGCTGAAGACAAAACTGAAGGGAAAATGCCCCAAGAACAAGCAGGAACTGAAGTCAGTTGCTGTAGAGGCCTGGCAGAGCATCACCAGGGATGAAACCCAGCGTCTGGTGATGTCTATGCGTTCCAGACTTCAGGCTGTAATTGACTCCAAAGGATTTGCAACCAAGTATTAAAAAGTGAAAGTTTTATTTATGATTATTATTATGTCCCATTACTTTTGGTCCTGTAACACATATGCAAACTGTTGTAATTCCTGCACCATTCACCTGATTTGGCTGTAAATACCCTCAAATTACAGCTGACAGTCTGCAGGTAAAGCACATCTTGTTTGTTTCATTTCAAATCCATTGTGGTGGTGTATAGAGCCAAAAATGTTAGACTTGTGTCAATGTCCCAATATTTATGGACCTGACTGTATTATATATTATAAACATAACATAGTAACATAGTTTATAAGGCTGAACAAAGACATATGTCCATCCAGTTCAGCCTGTTATCCTGCAAGTTGATCCAGAGGAAGGCAAAAAAAAACCCTGTGAGGTAGAAGCCAATTTTCACCAACTCCAATCAGGAAATCAGAATAACTCCCTGGATCAACGACCCCTCTCTAATAGCTATAGCCTGTAATATTATTACGCTCCAGAAATACATCCAGGCCCCTCCTGAATTCCTTTATTGTACTCACCATCACCACCTTCTCAGGCAGAGAGCTCCATAGTCTCACTGCTCTTACCGTAAAGAATCCTCTTCAAGGTTTGTGTACAAACCTTCTTTCCTCCAGACGCAGAGGATGTCCCCTCGTCACAGTCACAGTCCTGGGGATAAATAGATGATGGGATAGATCTCTGTACTGACCTCTGATATATTTATACATAGTAATTAGATCTCCCCTCAGTTGTCTTTTTTCTAAAGTGAATAACCCTAATTTTGATAATCTTTCAGGGTACTGTAGTCCCTGTCCCCCATTCCAGTTATTACTTTAGTTGCCCTTCTCTGAACCCTCTCCAGCTATGTCTGCCTTGTTCACAGGAGCCCAGAACTGTACACAGTACTCCATGTGTGGTCTGACTAGTGATTTTTAAAGTGGTAGGACTATGGTCTCATCACGGGCTTCTATGCCCCTTTTGATGCAACCTGCCTTGGCAGCAGCTGCTTGACACTGGTTTCTATAGCTTAGTTTGATGTTCACTAAAATTCCGAGGTCTTTTTCCATGTCAGTGTTACCCAGTGTTTTACCATTTAGTATGTACGGGTGACTTGCCTTATTCCTTCCCATGTGCATAACCTTACATTTGTCAGTGATAAACCTCATCTGCCACTTCTCTGCTCAAGCCTCCAATCTATCCAGATCCCTCTGTAGCAATTTACTTTCCACTTCCGTGTTAATTACTTTACACCAGGGGTGCACAACCCCTGGCCCGCGGGCCACATGAGGCCCCCAGAACCAAGTTTTGCGCCCCCCCCGTCCTGCTGGGCAGAAACACTGATAATTGTGCGATCAGCTGTGTTTCTGCCCACAGCACCGCACGACGATGGATGACAGCTCCTGCTCCTGCACTGTAGCAGGAGCAGGTTGGGCCCCCTGCTGAAAGTGATAGTGAGGGAGCCTAAGAAAAGGCAGAAGCGCTTTATCAGAGCTTCTGCCTTCTCCTCAGATAGATGAGCGGTGTGATGGGGCAGAGGAGCACAGAGCTGCAGGGTCAGGAGACCCTGATCAGCTCTGCCTTCTAGAAACCCCCACAGGAGTCTGGTTTCTCCTGTAACTGGGGCTCCTATGGATGCCCCAGTTACAGTGGAAATAGTACAAAAAAGTCTCTCATTGTCTCCCAAAGGTCTTTCAGTGACCTCTGAATTGAAAACTAAATAAAAATATAATAAAATACAAAAAAAAGAAAAAAATTAATACAATATTATGTGGCAAAAAATAGAATATTATAAAAAAAAATGCCATAAAAAAAATAAAAAAAGGGCAAAAAAAAGAGTGTTCACTGTTGCCCAACAGTGTTTTTATAAAAAAAATGTTTTATTAAAAATTAGAAAATACAAATAAAATAAAAAAAATTTATAAATAAAATAAAAAATAAAAAGGAAAACATGCAAAATAATAGAGTGTTCATTGTCCTCCAAAAGTCTTTTTATGACCTCTTGGGGACATATCATGTTAGCAGAAATATATAAAAAAAAATAAAAAAGATAAAAAAAAAAAATTTCATAAAAAAAAAAACACTCACACCAACCAAAACCGTCACCATTAACGACCCATTCATGTGAAACTATACATATTATACAACAAAAAGGCCTACACAAAATAGGGAACTAATTATAATAATTTATTTTGGTGTCAGTGTACATATTCAAAGAATAGTATAGCTATAGTATTAAAACAAATATTTTAAAAAAATGTTTTGTACAGTTTTTCTCAAATAAAATGACCAAAAAAAGTAACGTAAAAAAATAGTTGTAAAAATTATTTTGGTAGTTCAACAAATGAGATAGTTACAGCTGTTTGAACCACTGGTGCTAAATCACAAAAGAGTGTCTGGTCATTAAAGGGTTAACCAATGAGTGCCTTCCTCACTAGTAAGTTAAAATGCTGACTGGTTATTGCAGGGCCCCTATAACTTGGGGCAGGAGGAGGTAATAACCAGTGAGCATCGTCCTCTGCAGTGAAGGAAAGTTATTGCAGGGCCCCTATAACTGGGGGCAGGAGGCGGTAATAACCAGTGAGTGCCGTCCTCTGCAGTGAAGGAAAGTGCTTACTGGTTATTGCAGGGCCCCTATAAATGGGGGCAGGAGGCGGTAATAACCAGTGAGCACCGTCATCTGAAGTGAAAGAAAGTGCTTACTGGTTTTTGCAGGGCCCCTATAACTGGGGGCAGGAGGCGATAATAACCAGTGAGCGCTGTCCTCTGCAGTGAAGGAAAATGCTGATTTATGAATAGGAGGCAGGATAGAAGGAAAAGCCACCACTTTCCGGTATAAATTATTCTTAACAAGTTCCGGAATCATGGCCCCTGAAACAAAAGGTTCATACTTACCTGCTCCCCGCCGCTCCGGTCTTCTGCGTTGCCCCCGCTACCTCCATCTTCCGGTCCCCGCACTGTTTACACCTGGCAGTGCATGGCCAGGGTCACATGCACCTCTCCAGCCATTGACTGGCTTTAGCAGTGACATGCTGCTTGTGGCCACATCACCGCTGGAGTCAGTCATTGGCTGGAGAGGTACATGTGACCATGGCCATGCACTGCCAGGTGTAAACAGCGCAGGAACCGGCAGATGGGGGCAGTGCAGAGGACCGGAGCGGCGGGGAGCAGGTAAGTATAACTCTTCTGTTTCAGGGGCCATGCTGCAGCACAATATTCAGGACAATTACTGGGAAAAAGTGTTCATAGGAGCGCTCATATCTTATATCTGGCCGGTACAATTGTGCCGCTGATCAGTCGATAAACAAAATTGTTCGTTTGTCGGCTGATTTGTATATTTTATCAGGATGAAAGGTTTACAATTTTACTGTGCAAGCCTTCTACAAGATCATTAATAAATATATTGAGAGACTAGGGCCCAATACTGACCCCTGAGGTACTCCACTAGTGACAGTGACCCCTCCATTATTAACCCCTGAGGTACCCCACTAGTGACAGTGACCCAATCTGAGTGTGTACTGTTTATAACCACCCTCTGTTTTCTATCACTGAGCCAGTTACTTACCCACATACAGATGTTTTCTCCCAGTCCGAGCATTCTCATTTTATACACTAACCTTTAATGCGGTACAGTGTAAAATGCTTTGGAGAAGTCCAGATACACGATATCCATTGATTCGCCGCTGTCAAGTCTAGAACTTACGTCCTCATAGAAACTGATTAATCCAGATGACCGGATACGTCGATGCGGCAATTTTAATGCCGGATGCGGCACTAATACTAATACAAATACCATAAGAGGGACTGAACTGATGCATCCTGATGCATACCGAACAAAATGCTCTGCATTCAGAATGCATTAGGCTACTGCCTGCCGGATCCGGCAATCTGGACGCAAACAGATGCATTTGTCAGACGGATCTGGATGCGGATCCGTCTGATAAATGCATTGAAATACCGGATCTGTCTCTCCGGTGTCATCCGGAAAAACGTATTTATTTTTTTCACAGATGTAAAGGTCTGCGCATGCGCGGACCGGAAGAACGGATGCAGCAATGCTGCAATTTTAATGCCGGATCCTGCACTAATACATTTCAATGAGAATTAATGCCGGCAAATGTTCAGGATTTTTGGCCGGAGAGAAAAATGCAGCAAACAACGTAAAAAAAAAACTTAAGAGGGACTAAACTGATGCATCCTGATGCATCCTGAACCGATTGCTCTCCATTCAGAATGCATTAGGATAAAACTGATCAGTTTTTTTCCCGGTACTGAGCCCCTAGGACGGAACTCAATACCGGAAAAGAAGAAGGCTAGTGTGAAAGTACCCTTAGGATTAAACTAATAATTTTTTTTTCGGTATTGAGCCCCTAGGACGGAACTTAATACCAGAAAAGAATAACGCTAGTGTGAAAGTACCCTTAACACCAAGAGAAACTTGTTCAATTCCGCCCAGGTAGATGTTGCAGATCTTGTAGAGTGTGCTTTTAGATAAATGGAACAATCGAGTCCCGAAACAGAATAAGAATCTTCAATTGCTTTCTTTATCCATTTTACTAGAGTTGCTTTACTAGTTCTTTTTCACTTATTGGGGCCTTTGCAGAAACAAACCTACTGATTTTCTAATTGAAGAAGTAGTATGGAGATAAGCTAACAATGGTCTTTTAACATCCAAGAGATTCCAGTAGATCTGTTCCTGTGGATTTTAATAAAGTACTTGAAGAAAACATTTCTGATTGATATTTGCTGCAGATGCCACCTTTAAAAAAAAAGAAAACCCAGCATAGTATGTAGAATAATACAGTCCCCCATATTTCTGAAATATGGTTCTTTCCACGACAGAGCCTGTAACTCGCTCACTCGGCTGGCCGATGTGATGGCCACAAAAAATAAGGCTTTAATGAAGATATACTTTAGAGATCATGATTCAGTAGGCTCAAAGGGTTCTTCTTACATAGCTGCAATACCAACAAAAAATCCCAGGAAGGGATTGGAGTACTGATAGGTAGTCTCAGGTTTTTCAGAGCATTGAAAAAAGTGCGTATTATTTGATTGTTGGAAAATTTTCCCTGCAACTGCGCATTTATTGCAGTAAGCTGTACTTTCAAAGTGTTTGTTTTTAACCTATTACTAAAGCCCTCATAAAGAAATTGCATAACTGATTTAAAATCTTCAGGCATTGAAAAATTTTCTTGACACCAATTTTAGAATATTCTCCACACTCTGTTATATATTTTAATAGTAGTTGTTCTTCAGGCAGCTAATATATTGTTCATGAGATCTGTAGAGAAACCCAAAGATGTAAGGGATTGCCGCTCAGCCTCCAGGCCACTAGTTATAGACTATTGGGGTGGTGATGAGCAAACCCCTTCCAGAGAAGCAGATCTGGAAGAAGAGGAATTCTCCAAATTCTCCACTTGAAAAAGGATAGGGCTAGTAAAAACCATGTTCTCCGAGGGCAGAAGGGAAGGATTGCTATTACTTCTGCTTGATCGTCTTGAACTTTCTTTAGGACTCTTGGTATTATTGGGACCTGAGGAAACACATGTATCAGACCCCTTCGCCAGCTGACTGATAAACCGAACTTTGCTAAAGCCCGGCTGGGCTGTTGAATTGAACAAAATTTGAGCTTTGTGTACTGTTTTGTCACCATGGCATCTAAGTAAGTACTCTACATGCATGTTTCAATGTTGCTAAACACTGCAGGGAATCGAACCAGGACCAAAGTGGTAAGAGCACTGAATCCTAGCCACTAGACCACCATGGAAAGAGTTGTCCCAAATAACACCTGAGAAGAGAAGCAAATGGAGTGTCTGAATGCCATCAGATGAAAGCCATCGTCCACTAAGCGGTTGGAAAAAGGATAATATTTTTCCTCAAAATCCTTCACCAAGGCTTAGAATCGACTACAAGCTGCGGGAACTAAGGTAAGGTTGGTACGGATGTGCCACAAGTCCATCCCTTTGTTGAAATGTACAGCGTAATGCCGAGGAGCAGTTAAAGATCTAAAAAGTTTAAGAGTCTGAGAAAATGACAAGCAAGGTGTCTCTGAATGGGATACCCAACCTGGGCCGTGGCAGTGAGTGTGTTGGTTACTCGTTACTAGACAGCCAGGGGAGAAGATATGTGCTCTCCTGTGAGATCCAAATTCAAGTCCATAGAAAAAGCTATGAAAAAGTGTAGTTGAAAGGGTAGGCCAAGAATGGAGCTTTCTGTGTTTTTCTTCCTAAAAGTTTGCCAAACATTGATTCAGCACTTCACTGTTCAAGAAGAATGGAATACAACAGGGAAAGTGTTGGGCTGATTTCGGGTTGGGAAAACACCCTCCAGGCCAGCAAAATGGCAGATACAATTGCAAAGACTTACATAGTCATTTATATTTACAAGGCCATTTTATGTGACTCTTAGTGCTGTTTCACACGAGCGAGTCCATTGCAGGAATCACGCTCCGTGTGTGAGTATGATCCTCCGCTCTGGACTTGCAGGAGACCACGGCATTATAATGATTTATAATGCTATGTGCCTTGGCTTGACCTTATTTTTACAGAATCATACTGACAGCTTTATGTCACTATGATTCTGTGAAAAAAGGCCATGCAGAGACACATAGCATTCTAAATCATTATAATGCCGTGCCCTCCTGCAAGTCCAGAGCGGAGGATCACACTCACGCACGGAGCGTGATTCCCGTAATGGACTCGCTCGTGTGAAACAGCCCTTACAGCAGTTTCATTACAGTTCCTTAGGGCTGTTTCACACGAGCGGATGCTGTGCGTGACATCCGCTCCGTGAATGACAGCCAAGACCCGATGCAGACTGCAGAGGCACGGAGCATTAACATGATTGAGATTGAGATAAAGTTGTCACTGTGATTTCGTAGTAAAGAGATCACAGAGAGGAGCATTATCAATCATGTTAATGCTCCGTGCCTCTGCAGTCTGCATCAGGTCTTGGCTGTCATTCACGGAGCGGATGTCATGCACAGCATCCGCTCGTGTGAAACAGCCCTTAAAGTGAATGTTGACGTCAGTGAAGCAGTATCAACAGGTGAAGATTTCAAAGTTGGCACTTCAAAACAAGTAAGCAAATAAAGATGCGCTTTTCCCTGATCGTGAATCGAACCCAGGCCCCGGCGGTGAGGGCACCGAATGCTAGCCACTAGACCACCAGGGAAGGATTGAGATTCTATTGTATAACAACTATTTTCTGTTTGAGGATGTGTTTTACAAACAATGTCGGGGCACCGCGATGGGGTCCAACGTGGCCCCGACATATGCAAATATTTACATGTCCCACTTGGAGGAGGCATCTATATACCCATCCACCCTCTACAGTAATGTGAGGGTGTGGATGCGGTATATAGATGATATCTTCCTAATATGGAAATGTACAGAGACAGAACTACATAGTTTTCATGACTATGTTAATCAGTTGCATGATCAACTAAAATTTACAAAGGTGTATTCAGCAGAATCCCTACAATTCCTAGATACTACGGTTTATGTGAAGGAAGGTAACATTGAAACCGAACTTTTCATTAAACCAACCGACAGGAACAGCAAGCTATGCTTTGATAGTGCACACCCCAGGAGGACTTTGGAATCCCTGCCTTTTAGTTAATTTTTACGGGCAAGAAGGATAGTGTCAGACGAAATGTTGGTAGATGATGGACTGCAAAAATTGGGACAGAGATTTAGGGATAGAAAGTACCCTAAAAAGCTGGTGGATCGACATCTAGAAAAGGCTAGAAATAGCAATCGACAGCAACTACTGACTATAAAAACACGAGGTGAGGAACAGAAGGTCGGTAGGATCCCATTTGTGTCAACATGCACTAAAATGAGCAATAAAATCTCAAATATACTAAGGAAAAATTGGCACATACTGACACAGTCCTTCCCTAAAGTAACAGAATTCCACTCCCCCCCACTAATGTCATATAAAAGACCAAGAAATCTAAAAGATTCCCTGACATCAGCAAGGTTGGCTGAAGGGGAGTTTACCCTTGCTTGGGCTGCTGCAATTGCGGCAGCCTAATCAAGGGTGACTCCTTCTGCCACCCTAGAAAGGGGGGAAAAATATGATATTAGAGGGCACAATACGTGCAATACAGATTTTGTCATCTATAGTTTGCAGTGCCCCTGTGGCCTTCTCTATATTGGAGAGACGACACAGCCCTGTAAAAAGATGATAAATCAGCATAGGTATACTAGCCACTAGACAGCCAGGGGAGAAGATATGCTCTCCTGTGAGATCCAAATTCAAATCCATAGAAAAAGCTATAAAAAAGTGTAGTTGAAAGGGTAGGCCAAGAATGGAGAAAAACACAGAAAGCTCCATTCTTGGCCTACCCTTTCAACTACACATTTTCATAGCTTTTTCTATGGACTTGAATTTGGATCTCACAGGAGAGCACATATCTTCTCCCCTGGCTGTCTAGTAACTAGTAACCAACACACTCACTGCCACGGCCCAGGTTGGGTATCCCATTCAGAGACACCTTGCTTGTCATTTTCTCAGACTCTTAAACTTTTTAGATCTTTAACTGCTCCTCGGCATTACGCTGTACATTTCAACAAAGGGATGGACTTGTGTCACATCCGAACCAACCTTACCTTAGTTCCCGCAGCTTGTAGTCGATTCTAAGCCTTGGTGAAGGATTTTGAGGAAAAATATTATCCTTTTTCCAACCGCTTAGTGGACGATGGCTTTCATCTGATTGCATTCAGACAATCCATTTGCTTCTCTTCTCAGGTGTTATTTAGGACAACCCTTCCCTGGTGGTCTAGTGGCTAGGATTCGGCGCTCTCACCGCCGCGGCCCGGGTTCGATTCCCGGTCAGGGAAAAGCGCATCTTTATTTGCTTACTCGTTTTGAAGTGCCAACTTTGAAATCTTCACCTGTTGATACTGCTTCAATGACGTCAACATTCACTTTAAGGAACTGTAATGAAACTTCTGTAAGAGTCACATAAAATGGCCTTGTAAATATAAATGCCCATGTAAGTCTTTGCAATTGTTTCTGCCATTTTGCTGGCCTGGAGGGTGTTTTCCCAACCCGAAATCAGCCCAACACTTTCCCTGTTGTATTCCATTCTTCTTAAACAGTGAAGTGCTAAATCAGTGTTTGCCAAACTTTTAGGAAGAACAACACAGAAATCTCGATTCTTGGCCTACCCTTTCAACTACACATTTTCATAGCTTTTTCTATGGACTTGAATTTGGATCTCACAGGAGAGCACATATCTTCTCCCCTGGCTGTCTAGTAACTAGTAACCAACACACTCACTGCCACGGCCCAGGTTGGGTATCCCATTCAGAGACACCTTGCTTGTCATTTTCTCAGACTCTTAAACTTTTTAGATCTTTAACTGCTCCTCGGCATTACGCTGTACATTTCAACAAAGGGATGGACTTGTGTCACATCCGAACCAACCTTACCTTAGTTCCCGCAGCTTGTAGTCGATTCTAAGCCTTGGTGAAGGATTTTGAGGAAAAATATTATCCTTTTTCCAACCGCTTAGTGGACGATGGCTTTCATCTGATTGTAAATCCAGCAAAATCAATAAACATTGAAATATGGGGGTAAATGTATTATATATGTGTCCAGCATGGTATTAATTAGACCCCTAAAAAAGTTATTTTTTATTGGTATACGTTAAAAAGATCCCTAAAGGATCCACTTATTTATGCTATTAGACATACACACAAAAAGTGACCATAAACCACATCCAAAGAAAATCTTTTTAAATGGGGTATGGGGAGACCACTGTCCCTAAATCTACCCCTGTCCTAAAGCCCTTAGCCCAGGGAGGGCTCCTGATGGTGGAGACCCCCTGTCCGCGTGCCTATGCTACTAGCCCTTCCTGCTCCCTATAAGAGGTGAAAGAAGGCATGTGGACTGTTTTTATAGGTAAGGGATTAGGATATTATATTTGTCAGCTATATGAATAGACTGGATGGGAATTAAACGGATAAAGACACAACAGTGATACAAACAAACACAAAAATACACAAACATACACTTATTCAGTGTTGGTATTATAACCATACACTTATAGGGTTGACGTTATAGTCAAACACCTCACTTGCCTCGACGCGTTTCACCCACGTGTAGATTGTGGGATCATCAGGAGGTGTATTTATATATTATATGTGCAAGCCATTGTATGTGACTAAAAAGGTGCCAGTATAGGGCTGGGTCACATGGAATCGGTGCTCAGAGATATATGCCGGCTGAAAAGCCTGAACGCACAAGTGAAAAAGATGCTCCACCAGGGGTAAGGACAGAAAGATATATTCATATCAATAATGATACTTATGCCTGTTTAAGACTCCATCACGTGTAGATACTGATATCCACATCTATAGCCACATCCTATATGGGACAGGAAACATTTGTATATCACAGTCAATTTCCATATATACACATCTAGATATAAATGAAATCGCTAGTAAGTGTAAACTCACGGTTTGGTGGGTATAATTGACCTCTGTTGGTCCCCTGTCATGGTAGCTTGACAAGGCACACACTAGAGATAAGGTGCATCATTAGTGGTAAGTATTGTTGCTAGTGCTCACTAAATATATAGAGTTCATGAGTCCTCTGGTTACAGGGGTACTTTACTTACATGGTGGAGTCTCTTCTGTGGTCAATGTCCCCCCTGGTAGGCGAATTTCCACTAGTGCGTCGGCTGTATTTAAAAGAGCCGCCGCATCACGTCACTAGTGGCTAATTGGACGCAGGCTATGCTCCATTTCCTGCTCCTGGAACGCACATGCGCTCCAACTACCGGAAGTGCTCCCTCCTATGGGCTGGTTTACTCGATCTCAGCCAGCGCCTCCTTCCTGAATGTTGGAACGCACGTGCGTTCCAAGGGGCGACTTCCGGTCTTGCGATCTTGCGATCTCACTCCCTACAGTTCCTATATCTATGAGTATGTGATCATGCAGGATGCAGTACGCATCATATGATCAGTCCCAGCCAGCCCCAGATCCTGTTCAGGTATATGACTATTTAGCCTAACAGGGTTATAGTGGGACTTGGCAGGCATAAAGTGCTGTTTTATGCTGTGATTCACACATACATGGCCATCATATATATATATAGTCATGGCCATGGTGCATGATCCCACAGCATATAGATATTGTCAACAGTATCGGGATAGGTGCATATATATTGGGCACCCAGATCATATAATGCCTCATATTGACTGTATAGAGTTCGTGATGCAGACACTTAAAAATATGTATTCCGGCATGTGGCACGGTAGATTTTTATATGTACATTCTTTAAAAAGGTAACCAGAGTGCGTGGTTAACCTATGGACAGTGACCCGATGTTGCGTCACTATTGTCCAGTCTGATATGTTTTTTCCATGCTTTACGCATGTGGTCTAATCTTCGGTACATTTCTTATATCACATGAAGCCAGGCTCTTTGGAACAAAAATAGGGATATTACGGGCACTGTCATATCTCATAGAAAACAGGTAAATGTCAACCTTTCATTAATGCCAGTAGGTACCTGAGAGTGAAATCTGTGTATCCACACACACTCCTTCTGCAGGATTTTCTTGTCCCAATTCCCACCTCTGGGTGAAGGTGGTATGAGCTCCAGAACGGAGAATTTTAGACAGAGAGGGTCCCCTTCATGTATGTCATTAATGTGGGAAGCTACTGGAGTGACTTTTTTATTGATGACATCATTTACATGTTCACAGACCCTCCTACGTAGTTCCCGTATCGTTTTCCCTATGTAATCTTTCGGGCAGGGGCATTGGCAGATATAGATAGCCCCTTTACTGCGACAGCTACAGAAGTCCCTGATGACAATTTTCTGTCCTTTGGCACTGCAAGTTATGGCCTTGGCCGTGGATATGTACTGGCAGGCTTTACATGCGCCGCATCTGAACATCCCGAGGGGTTTACGTTCCAACCAAGTGCCCTCCCTGATAGGCGGAACGTAGTGACTATGCACCAGGCGGTCTTTAAGGCTTTTGCCCCGTCTGTAACAGACACTCGGTTTTTCAGTTAGGACATCCGACAGGTCCTGGTCCATCCGTAAAATGGGCCAGTATCTGTCGAGTATCCTTCTCACCTCCTGATCAGCAGAGTCATAGGTGGAAACAATACGGGGTGGTTGTACTGTATCTCCGTCTCTCAATTTTGGGACCAATAGTTTACTGCGATCCTGTGATACTGCATGTTTAAATGCCAGGTTCAAGGATTTCTGTGGATAACCTCTTTCTCTGAACCTGGATTGTAATTTCCTTGCTTCATTAAAGAAGGCTTGATTGTCCGAACAATTCCTCCTTGCACGGAGATATTGTCCCCTCGGTATCCCTCGTTTGAGGGGAACCGGGTGGTGACTATCCCAGTGCAAGAGGGAATTGGTTGCGGTCGTCTTCCTAAACATATTTGCAGTTAACCTATCACCTTCAATCGTGATACGCACATCCAGGAAGGCAATTGACTTTGAGTCGATTTCTGACGTAAAGTGGAGGCCCACATTATTCACATTGATGTCAGTGATGAACTTGCTGAAATCATCCGATCCACCTCTCCAGACCAGGAACACGTCATCGATATACCGTGTCCAGACCAGTATCTTGTCTGTCCACCACATGTCCTGGTCTGGAAAGATATGGGTGTCCTCCCACCAGCCCAGGAAGAGGTTGGCATATGAGGGGGCACAGGGACTCCCCATTGCCGTCCCCCTGAGCTGGTGGAAGAACCGCCCATTAAATAGAAAGTAATTATGGGTCAAGACGAACTCCAGAAGCCTGAGTACAAAGGCATTGTGCTCCCTACAAAATGTCCCCCTGGTTGCTAAGAAGTATTCCACGGCGTGGAGCCCTCTATGATGAGGTATCGAGCTATAGAGGGACTCCACGTCGATACTAGCAAGTAGGCATCCCTGATCCAAGTTGATGGTGTCAATTTTATTGAGAAAGTCCATCGTGTCCCTAGTATATGCCGGTAGGGACACGACGAACTGACTCAGGACACGATCAATATAAATTCTACTATTTTGAGTGAGTGAGTCCACCCCTGAGATAATTGGTCTACCTTTTAATGGATTCGTGCCTTTATGGACCTTGGGGAGGCTATAGAAAGTCGCTGTACTTGGGAACATTGGGAGGAGAAAATCATATTCCGTGGGTGATATTACTTTTTTACATATACCTTCGTCCAGTATGTTTTTTAATTCTGTCCTAAAGCTGATAGTGGGGTTAGATGTTAAGGTTCCGTATCCCCCTCTATCTTTGAGCAAGTCCATGCACATCTGCACATATAGGCGCTGGTCCAGGATCACCAAATTTCCCCCTTTATCAGAGGGCTTTATGATGATAGATTTATCCCGTTCCAGCGACTGTAATGCAGACATTTCCACCCGTGATAGATTGTATTCCCTGGGTAGTATGTTCTCGATTTTCTCTAGATCTGATAATACCATCTGTAAGAAGATATCTATGCATTCGTAGTTATGAGGGGGCGGCATCTTTTTACTTTTTTGCTTAAGGTCCGTATATGGACCATGTCCCGGGTTTCTTCTACTCTCCTCCCCAAGATCCATCAATGTCTGGAAGTCCGCATAGTCGGATATATCGAGACCCAGACTGTCGCACGTTTGTTTGTTAGATTGTTTGAAGAACTTCTGCCACTTGAGTCTCCTGGCAAATAGATGTAGGTCCTTGGTCCAACTGAAGAGGCAGAAGTTCGTGGTTGGAACAAATGACAAACCCTTTTTCAATACCTCAGTTTCAACAACCGATAAATCACGAGAAGTGAGATTAATAATTTGTAGACCATCCACTATATTTTGTCTGTTAGCACCCGCCCCCGTAGATTGTAGGGAGCCTGGGCCTGCTCTAAAAAAGAGGGTCCAGATTGAGAGGAGGATGGCAAACGAGAAGAGGGAGATAAATGTTGAGGCGGAGGCACAGTTGGGTATTGAAACCCTCGTGATGCCCCTCGTCTCCCACCCCCTCCCCGTGGCCATCTCTTTCCACGTCTCCTGTTGCCAGAGAATCTTCCTCTGCCGTAGTTCTGATATTGAGGTTCGGTGTCAGATGATTCGACTTCAGAGGAAGAGATGTCAGAGACAATGGGGGGATCTATGGGAGTGGGTTGTTTATATGCCCTATTTTCCCTAAATTCTGTGAGGTCACGTACAAATTGCCTATGTTTCCTGTCCTTCAGTAGGCGCTGAAATCTCTCCACTAGAGTCTGAAGAGATGATTCGCGTCTATCGAAGTCCGGGTCCCCTTTTAATTTGAGGGCAAGCTCGATTTGTTCCTGTAATTTAACAGAAGTGCGCTCAAATAATAACTTCTCTTCCTCTAAGAGGATATTCATCAAATTAAGTGAACTCCGAGTGAGTTCTTCCTCCCATTTAGCTAACAGTTCTGCAGATGTGATGCGGTCGGCTGGTTTCACCTGGTGACGG